>NW_010401594.1:4394-34821 GCF_000710305.1 Buceros rhinoceros silvestris
TTTTTTCATCCTATAAATCCTGTAGAATATTTTAACCAATTAAATGCTGGTTGGTTAGGATTTATAATTGGAAAGGTTTATAATGATTATTTAAAAATTGATATCTTCATTCTATTTTGTGTGGTTTTGAACAAGTTTTGTATTCTATTGTGTATTCTTACCTTTATCTTTTAAAGATGTAGGATTCTTTCCTTCCTTTTCTTTAGCATGTTCTGGAAAAATAATTTATTAATCTTCAGCTAGAGGGATAAAAGGTTAACGTCTAATATCTCTGGGATAATGACTAATTGAATAATTAGTGGTTCTAACTGAGCCATAATATCAGTTAAATATGTAGTAAAAAACTGGTTTTCATCAGTTTTAGCATGCTCACAAAGTAAAAACATGATCTTTTCTTAAGTATGATGAAGAACTCAAAACTTATTTCACTTTGCAGCTTGTAATAACAAATGTTTAACAAGTGATCCTAAATTCTGTGTTTGGAACTTGTAAGTTTTCATAAAGATGCATCATATTGCCAAGACTCAATTTACGCTTCTGATCCAGGTAATGTGAGTTAAATTTTCTTCTAAATTTATTGAAATAGTATTATGCTCATAAAGTCCTAACTAAACTATACTGTAAAAAACAAAATGGTCAAGTCAAGATTTTTTTCTTGATGCACATAGATATTAAGGTTTTATACAATCTCTTCCTGCTGTTTTACCTTTATCTCTTGTAGCAGCTGGAGAATTCACTTCTTTCTCTTTTCCAGGATCTGTAAAAGAGGTATTCACACAGATAAAGTGACAGTCAGAAGCCATAATGGAGTGAAACTATGACATTTAATCATGAGAGGGAATGGAGCATCTAGATCATACAAGAGACTATAAGGGTATATTGGAAGAAAGTGAAAAACAGAGTTAGTGGAAGAGTTGTACAAAATTCACCTGTTTCTGTTCAGAGAGTTCAGTCCGCAAAATGTGTTTTATTGATTTAAAAATGAAAGACATAAAATTTGCAAGCTTCAACTTAATATGGGATAAGAATAACTTTTTGGATCTCTTAACCAGAAGGGACAAAATTGACCCTTTGCCAATTTTGATTCATCAGAGCTGGCTGTGGCTTACTTCCCTCACCTGTGCTTGCTGGTCAAGTCCAGTGGTCTTCTTATTGAAACCATTCTTTTGTAAGTGTCATGTTGCATATCACATTGGGAGAGCAACACAATAGTGACAAATAGGAGGATGAAAAGTTCTTTTTATTCTGCCTACAGACAAGTAGGCTAAGCCACACCATCCTTGAGGGTTTCTGTACGAGTAAGAGCAGTTTTGTATAAAAAGTATAAGAAATAATTTGAATCAGACAGAAAATGAGAATTTTGTTTCAGACAAAATGTGAGATCATCATTCTGAGATGATAAACCCAAGGTCTCCAAAGTTTTTGCACCAGAATTATAAGGGCAGATGACACCGTCCAAAACCACCAGGCTAGTCAGAAACAATAGAGACTCGGGTTTTGAATGAGTGAGTGTTCTAACCACTCGATTACCGGTTACACTGGTTTACTCAGATACATGTTATCTGAGAAACACCAGTTAACAGGTATCTTCTGAAAAAAAAAAGTTCTGTATCAAATATGAAGAAAAAACTCTTTCTATTGAGAAACTCATCAGCAATTCAGCACCAGAAGTTCTTAAAGAACTCTGTTAGAAGACCCTCTTGGTGTCTACACATAAGATGTCAAGACATAGATATGAAAATTGCAGCAGCTACAGTGGGTATCTGCAGTGATAATTGTTTACTTCCTTAAGCACACACGATTCACAATTTGTTATTTTTGTTATAAAAGCATAGAACGTGTCCAATATTAATTTGTCAGGGTATCAACAAAGCTTGTTGTTCACGGTTTAGTATTCAACTCTGTGGTGCACAAACAGAGTTCATGGGGTATCTGAACTGAAGGAATCCAGAAATAATAAAATTTTATTTGTGGTAGAAGTAACTATCAAGTAGAAAAACTTAATTTACTGTTGGCATTGAAACTCCTCTTCTGAGGGGTCTGACGTCAAGGGATAACCATTTCGTTATTTTTGCCCTTCTACATTGTGTTTCTAAAAAGGCAATACTTCCAGATGATATAATTTTTAAAGGAGAAGACTTGGGAAAGGAATTTGTTGAACAAGCTCAAAAGTGCAATTTCATTGTAATAAAGCCATCTTTTTCCATTCTCACTATATCGCACACATCTGCTTCAGAGGCTATAACTGCTCCCCTGCTTCTGCCTTCAGGTTTTGTACTCACCAGTTTATGATTCAGTCCCTAATTTTCAAAGTGAGAAAACAAACAATTTGTTGCAGATGTCTGTGAAGCATATACAGTGGAACTAAATATCACGAACAGTCCTAAGAAAAAGTCAGCATCAATTTTTAAAAATTAAGCTAATGAAAGAAATCTGTGCTAGCAGAAATAAATCTCACTGAGAAGATTGAAAAACTTGTTCTATGCTCATGAGTTATGAAAAAATTCTAAGAGAGATTCCATGTTTGGTGCACTGGTTGCTACAAAAAAGGGAGGAGCACGGAAGACACAGACATCTCTTCTTCTCCTGCTGCTGCTCCTTTTTTTTGTTTGTTTTGTTTTTTGGTTTTTTTTTTATAATTCACAATTCAAATAAAGATTTCATGATTAATATAAGAATGCAAATAACAGAAATTAATACTACAATGTTATGCCTTTACCAAAAGAAGATCCCATGACAAGATCCCTGTGTTACTTGCTTTGTATTGAGTGTTAAGCTCCTATTGAAAACAGAATACATAACTGAGACCTGTAGTGAGGTATGGACGGGTGTGGAACAGGTGTGGACAGGAGAATTCCATGTGTAAAATAATAAATATAAGCTTTATAAATAGCTTTGTTTCTGCTAGCATTGCACAAGTCTGTTCCTTTTGGCGAGGAAGTATATACAGTAGTGGCATAAAAATTCTGTGTCTTAGACTAGAATTTCTTACCATATCCGTTATTACTGTTATCAGCTTTGTTGTATCAGTTCTATTCTGTCTAATCAACCATAATCTGCAATTCTGACTAGCAGTAGGAGCTTTTATACTTTTCTTTTCATTTATAAATCTGACATTGCTTTATGAGTTACAGAGAGAAGAAATGTGTAAAACTGTAGCTTACTTCCATGTTTCATCTTTGGTTTATCTGAGGAAAGAGAAGAGAAGGGAAGCAAAAGTGAAAAGAGAAAGGAAAAAGGCAACATTAGAACACATGTTCACATAAGAAATTATTTTTAATTCAATCAGCTAATGAAAACATATTTAGGTATATGTTGTCCCTAAGTGCTGAGATATATCTTGAAAATTATTTCTACTCCATCACTGACTGACGGTGTATGCGAAAAAATTCTTGTTTCCTACTTAATACCTTGCAAATGTGCAGCAAAAGCATAAAAAACACCAGTCTCATATGACCTGCTCTAACTGATGGGAATTAACTCCTTTCTTAGTACTTGTGGATATCACAAGAAAAAGTCTTTGCCTTTTCCTCATTTCTTTAAAGTATTAATTTTCAGTTGTGTTAATAACAGGCAGTAACTCCCTGGCAACCACCTGATACTTGCTCATCTCATTTCTCAAACAAATAGGGCAGCTAAAGCACTTGCTTTTGCTGGAGACTTCTGGCAGTTCTTTGCCATTTTTGCTCTCCCTTTAAAAATGTTATAAGCAACTGTGCTTTATTACTAATGAAAGACAGGGAACGGACATGTTGCTACAACCTTCTAGCCCTTTTCCAGGCAGTTGAGATTTGAGGTCAGAGCTGCAACAGAAAGTTTAATCATCAGGTTTGAAAAGATGAAGTTATGTCCTGAGTGCTAAACCAATAGAACCACCAACACTCCAGATTTTCCTGCATGTCTCTTTATAATTAGAGTTTTTCTTAAATGGCAGATCCTAATTTGACCACGTCTGAATCCCTCTACTTTTTGACATGTACCCTGAAGTACAATAGCTGGCAGATCAAATTATTTCATTTCTCAGTCTAAAAGGCTCAGAAATCCCTATCAGTTTAAAAACTATTTCCTGGTGCATTCATACTTTCCTGATTAAGAAAAAAGAATCCTCGCTTTCCCTCAGACCTTTCAGACACCTGGAATCAGTTCTCTCTTCATGCAAAACACAATTCATAGCTGCTTCCATAACCTTATATTTTCTTCCATGAGAAATGTTAGTACATGTAAATATTCAAAAAAGTTCCTGCAAGTATTTTGGCTCATTTGTTTTTGAGTGATTAATGTGTTGGCAGTAGCTTCACATATATAGGGTGCAGAAATGAGAGGCAGAGACAAGCACTGTCTGGAAGTGTTTATGTTCACTCCTGTGCAGCAGAGAAACTGAGCTGCTGCCAGCACTTAGAAGTAGCTGCAGAAATAGTTGTGATAGACATTACTCATTGCTCTTGTTCCTTGGACTTGCAGCTGCTGGCACTGACTGCTGTCACGGGAAATAGTTTGTGCCCTTTCCAAGCACCCTGGGTATCCCAGTTGCTGGTTTAGAAATCCCTGCCAACCACGTGAAACTATGGGTTATATTGCTCCGTTTGTGCTCTTTATGGCACAGTTGAAATATTTTGCAGATGAAGTCCCATCTAATGGTGACACACTGTTGAAGGGACAATTCTAACAGCAAACACCACCTCATTGCTGCATGAGATAGCCAAAAAGAGGAGAAGTGTTGCAGATGGCTGGGTAAGGACTTGCATGACAATGGAGAAGGGTGTGGAGACAGCCAGAGTAACAATGACTGAAATCTAGACCAAGACCCATCTAATTATAACATTTTCCATGACAACTAACCATCAGCTGACAGCTGCTGCAGGTTGCCTGCTCTGGCTTGAGTAATGCTGAGTAAAGCTGAAAATGAGAAACTGGAAAAAAGAAGGGAATAATAGCTCAACTGACCAAAGATACATTAGAAAGTGTGTCTTACACTTTATTCTAAATATTACTAGCAAGTTAGGGAAAATTCCAATATGATAAGACTGCGAATGTGAAACTCATCTTCAGGGCTCTCATCGACAATTTGAGCATGAGTAACTACAAAAATCACCTTGATAGACAGTAACAAAACATGATAGATTAGGATATGAATCATATAAAGATGGCCAGGGCAGAAAAGATTTGGATCTTTATGTCACTATTTTACTACTTTACTCCTCACTGAGCTAACCTGAAAAAGAGTGGATTGCCTTTCACAAGTACACAAGAAGCAGGTATGCAGGATACAATGCTGAAAGTAACAAGAATAATAAATATAAGTGTATCTAAGGGGAAAAGTCACATCCTCATCTAGATACTTTGAGTCTCCAGTCCTTTTCTTTCTATGTTTACCATGATCATGCAGTGCCTTTTGTTTTAGGCTCAGAGATTTGTTTTAAGCTGTGTGTAGGCTGTCTCTTGGTGTTCCTGCTCTGGTTGGTTTGGGGAACTGTATATAGACTTTGAGACCTACTGAACTATGTGCTGTCAGCATGTGCAATTGTTGTATCTTTTCTTCTGGTGTTTCCACTCCTAGACTTTCTCATTCATGCCTCATCCATACCAGTCCTAAGCTTTTTGCTATAAACAAGTTCTGCTCTCAAAAGCTTTAGAGTTGCTCTTCAGTGGACCTTTGAGGCTCTTTGTGGGGTTAATTTTTCATTTGGGATAAGAAAGGCAGCTCAGAGGAGTCTGGAGCACTTCTGCCCCCTTTATTCATTTTGAGTCGCTAAGACCGAACAGTAATGGCTGAATCCTGCCCAGGCTACAGGAACAGGAAGCCTCTTGCAAGACCGGAGGGACACGAAGTCCCAGCACGGGACCTTTAAGCTGAAGGAGGGCAGCTCATTCACCTGAAGCTTTTTGTGGGGCTTACAGTTTAGTGGAAATGGGACAAAGCCAGTTTTCTATTGGAAACGCCCTGTTGCTCTGATAAACACAGCAGAGCCCTGGCAAATACCAGGAGAATGATGGATTTAAAGATTGCTGTCATCCAGCTGTCCGCATGTTTTGTTTCTGTGCCATTGTATTTTAAGAGAAATAACACCAACATGCTTTGTTTTCTTTTTACCTTGCTCTGCTGCCTTTGTTGCTTTTTCTTCCCTCTTTTCAGGTACTGCTGCAAAACAAAGATAAGGTTTAAGTAAGATTTCTAGTCAGAATTGTTGCTTCAAGAGACAAAGCTTTTCTTCAACACTTACAGATTATTTTGAGGCAAATGATTTCTAAGATTTGAAACTATGAAAAACCTTTCCCTCCAATATATAAGTAGATAGTTTTTTACCTGTCTTGAAAAGAGGAAAAGCAAATAGGGAACTTTTTTTCTTTCATAAAATAAATAGCAACACTGTCTTCTTGATCTCAAGTGGAAAAGAGGCTAAACTGCAGTGCTTCTCACATAAAGGGGGAGAGAGCGAAGCAAGCAGATCTCTGCTTTGCCCATGCAAGCTGTTTGCACGAGTAGAAACTCTGCATCCTTGACACAGCAAAATACTTCCATACATTCTTAATTTTAAGTGTGTAGTTAGTGTCAGTGAGGATATTGGGCCACAGCCAGAGCATATGTTACAGACCCCTAACTCGCTCCTTGTGAATACCGCGATTTCTGCATGCAAGAGAGAAGAGGGAACCAGACGAGATGTGCAGCAGGGCTGCTCGTTCTTTACGGATGCCAGGGGAAGCAGCTGGAACACCCAGGTCAGGATGTCTGGGCGTATCTAAGTGATTATTCACAGACTTGCACAGTTCCTAGACTGATCTGCACAGCTTGAGAGACGAGGGACAGGTATTACCGGTTCATGGCTCCACGGTAAGGATTAAATTATCTAAGAGGAGGAGGAGCAGGAAGGAATCCCTTTGGACTTTGCTCTCAGGAGACTTACATACATATGCATCTTTAACAGTTTCTGACAATTTACATGTCAGGTTTGGCAATGTACAAGATTTCCTGGATATGTTTAGAACAACAGTATATATTTTCTCATCTAATTGAATTATTCAGGATTTAAGTCTTGCAAATATGTAAACATATATATTTAGCTGCAAGTGGTACTACCAACACTTCACTTTTGTAAAACCAAGTTTTTGTAGCCATATTTATAAATTTTATGCTAAATAAAAAGTTCTGCTTTAATTTCAAAAGGCACCCTCTTACAGTGTTTGAGACAAAAAATTGTGGCATTTAGAAAGTAAGCTTTACTATCACCGCCTTGTTTAAAAGCAAAGAATAAACAAACAGCAAAAATGGCAGGATGTAAAAAAACCCAAGAAAACACCCCCAGAGAAACAAACCAAAATCAACAAAAAACCCCCACCTGAAATGATACAAAATGAAAAGAATGCACATAAATGTAAAAGTAGAAATTTGTCAGGGATCCATATTTTCAGTAAATTGTAGTTTAAAAAAGTAGATAAATTAAATGGAGTCTGGACTTCCTTTATATTTTGCCATTTCTCATCAAAATTTTTGACAACTCAGCATAATGTAGATCAAATGGAAGATTTCTATCATAATTGTTGCTCTGATTCCATCACAAGATCTTTGGAGTCAAATGAGAGAAAGCTTAGCAGACGTTGCTTTGTGCTGGAAGTAGCCAGGAGAGCAATTCATCAGTCAAATATTTCTCAATAGTTGTAGGCTACAATCAAATTTGTCAGAATATTTTTATCCCGAAGAGTCAGGTTGCATAACTAGCATCCACATCAGAAATATGCATTCTGAAATGTCACTGCTTTCAAAGCTGTTTTGAGGTGTTTGAGCAGTGTGAAGGAATGCTGAAAGCAGTCACTGACTGGAGACAAGAAAGACTTCATTCACTGAACCCTGAGGTCAGAGGCAGGAAGTCCTCATCATAACATCACTAACATCAAGAAATATGAACCTAAGAAGTGTCAGTTTAGGAACTGTTTTGTAACATAGAGAAATCAAAAAATTCCCCACCAGAGTGGCATTATAGAACCTTTTGTGAGCAAATGCAATGAGATCAACATTTTCAATTGTGAGATTGCTCTTTTGACAACTGAAATAACAGAACAATTCTTGCTCTATGTAACAGAAACCTACAATTTCTATTTATCCTTAATGAACTGTGAACTTCCTATAAATTTTTTTCAAATGTCTCAGTGCTGGAGACATGATGAATACGTATTGCATATACAAATATGTGCTCTTTATCTAAATAAATATGATATTTGAGGCTATTCAAAGCAATAAAGCTCCCTACTTTCAAAATCCCTGCTAATTCTGTTTTTAAACTTTACAACTGACCTAAACAAAATAACTTTTAATAAAAGGGTAAATATAATCAGTGAGAATAACAATTTCAAAAGGTATATGACAACATTTCCCAGCAGTGGCCAAAGAAAACTTCAAGTTTGAAGGAAGGGACTCAATTCCACAAGACACAACTGCTTCATTTCTTTTCAGACCTTGATGGACACGGAATTGGCAGAAATGGGTTCACGGATGTTGAAATGTTGACTTCACATGCATGCTAGAGCATTAGAGAAGAAATAATAATGTATCAAAAGATTTGCTCAGAGGTTTCAGGCAATAGGGGAAAACTTTATTCAACAGAACTTGCTAAAAATGGAAAAGCTTGACTCAACATGCCTTTTTTTCCTTTTTAGTTTCTGTGTTTTGTCTGGTGAAAGTATAAAGCGAACAAATGCCTGAATTACTCTGTTTTCTGTTTTGCTCAATACAATTAGCTGCAGAGCAATGACAGTATTATGAATTTAGTCCACGAAGCATGGAACTTCAAAACATCCAATAAAGGGAATTATGTATCAGCTTTGATTTCCTTACATTAATCTGCACAGCTGCGATTCTGCAACCCTTCCTCATGCTCCAAAAGAGCACTCTACTGCCTTGTGATTCAGCCTCACTACTTGTGTCAGTATTTACTGGTTAGTGTGAATGAGGCTTCAGAGATGAGCTCTAAAGTAAAAGATGATGCTTAAATGATAGCAGGCTACTAAGAACTAGAGTTTCTCCTTTCCTTGCCTTTGACTTGTGGTGGACAGCTCGGAGACCCCAGTCCACAAGTCTGAGTGGTGGATACATGCAGTCCCATTTGTTTGAAAGGGAAGGTTCACAAAACAAGGTGGTCGTTGATACGAATAAACACCGGACTGAGAGCAAAGTACGGTTTGTATCTTGCCATTCCATTTTCCATTTGTGTCTAGGATACAACTGACATCTGTAACATTCTTGAAGGCAAGTCGGAGCTAGGATCTTACATTATACATGTGTAAAAAGTCAGGCTCTGACACAAACAATAAAGTATTTGCTTGGCTTGAACTTAAGCTCTTGATGTTTCTCAGCAGTCCCTGCTCCCTGTACCTTCTGGAATGGAGCAACCTTGGAGCGTGCACTGATGTTCCCACACCACCTCATCTTCTGCTAATGGTAGTTCTTGTATGAAGGAAAGGCAAAAGGTGTTTCGCTGAACCTCCCTCTAAATCTTCCTGAACTCAGTAGAGAAAACAACTGTTTAAACAGACTCTAGATTTGTGCTGCAGCTGGACTGGAAGAGGACGAATGTGATTCTTTTTGTCATGCGTCTAGAGAAGATTGGTTACTTCTTTCTGCCTTTCACAAAAACCTTATGGCTTGAGTTAGAATTAAACACTGAATTTTTGATATAGTTGGAGAATTAGTTTGTTAGTCTACAGACAGCTCTGGAAACAGGCACCTGTTTGCTAGAGGTGATTTAGGTGCTGCGAGGAAGGGCCATTGTAGTGTAAAAGGTCCACTCTTTTGTTTTACATAACTCACACCTGTTAGCAGTTTTGTCACAAGCTTTTTCATTGACGGTAGAGTTAACAACAGTATTCTTCCATTTCAATTGTAAAAACAGTTGCCCACCTTTTGGCCTCAGAGTTTCCACGGATGCTGGAAAATAAAAGAAAGCATTCCAGAAAACAAGGTTTGCAGATGCATAAAGAAATTAAAATGAATCCTTACACCTCTTCCCTTGGTCAACACCCTAACTATCTAGGCAGAGCAGGTGTTTGTTTTTTATGTGGATAACACCTGACACGTTGCTTGTTTGGATATTCTCATGGCAGATGACTAATTAACCTGCAGATTAAAAGCAATGGAAAACAAGACCGATAATTAAGTTATATATGGAGCTTCAACAGCTCCACTTTTTTTCAAGTAATGAGGATGAGACAAGGAATTTTTAACAGGTTTCAGAATAGGCATATAGCAAGGATATGTGGAGGGTATGTGATAGAAATACCCTTTTAAAAATTTCAGGAATTTGAGGAATTTAAGGATTATTTCCTTTTTTTTTTTTTTTTTTTTTTTTTTTTTTTTTTTTTTTTTTTTTAGTTAATTGAAAACTCTAAACACAGAGCTGTTCCAGTACTGATACAGGGGAAAAGCCACTTTCTAAAGTCTTCCTTGAGCATTTTTTTAAATTTAATTTGTTTATTATTCTTCATAGTTACATTAATTAAATCCAAATTAATTCAACTACTACATTTATCTTTCTTAATTCTCACACCTTAACTCTGAAGCACTGTGAGAGGTTTCTATGCCCTAGGAAAAGACAGACTCATTTTTCTACAAATTGGCAATCTACTGTAGGTATTTTTTGCTCTGAATTTATATCTGAGAAAACAGTGTCATCTGATGAATGAGTCATCAAGCGTGGCTGTAAGAGGAGTTGAAAATCTTTGTGCTCTCCCAAATTTGGGTATACTGCAGTCAAGAATAAGAATTGCACCTAGCTACAACAATAAAATACCTAGGTTCTTGGAATAAAACCAAAATAAACCTATATTTTTCCTCCCCTCCATGCTCTGAAGTTATTTTGTGTTTGTGTTCCACGCATTTGCTGTAACCTCCAAGCAGGCCCCCTTCCCTGAAAAGATAAACCATTTAATGTCTAGAACAAAAAATTCTCACCCTCATTGTGCTTCTCAGCAGCTTTTGATCAGATCTCAGTTTCAGAAGACCAAATGGCTGCATGTCTGCTCAACAGCCCCTCATTTGCTTACGTAACTTTGATTAAACTAACAAATCATTATCTCTGACTTCAGTTATTTTGTCCCTTTACCTAATCCTGTTTCAATTTAAAATCAAACCAGATTAATGAAACTTTAAAACATAGTGTCTCTCACAGCTCTTACCAGGTACTTTTACTTCTTTCTTTGCTGTTTTGGCTGAAAAACAAACAAACCAAAACCAAATATTGACTTCTGATATGAAGTAACTTAAAACATTAGGATAGTTGAGAAGTAAGATAAAAAGGGGAGAATATTCACCAGTTTCCATATTTTTTTCTTTCTTGTGCAGATCTGAAAAAGAAAAAAAATCAAGAATACTTTTCACTTCACATGATATTTTGTTTAATTGCTACTGGCATTTCCATGTTACCAACAACGGTTGGATGTGGCACATTCTTTTGGATTCTTGGTCCAAGTGATCCCTTCCCTACTTTGCTGCATGTCAGAATAGAATGTTTATAGTTGTCATCAGTCTCTCCAGATGTTTTCATACTGCACAAACACAGATTAGCTGTTAACAATGGACATCGAAGGATTTAACTCTTTCAATAAGATGTTTAAAAGAAAACTCTAAAACCAATGTAGGTTACAATATCTGCAGGTTTTTTTCACGGTGGTCCAAATGAAAGCCTGTGAACCAGCTCTATGTACTTCAGCAGACCTATGATACGGTTCTTGCCTTTCTTCACTGGAGAGAATGGAGAATAAGCAGAGCATCTCGGCCAGGTGCTGTCGCTCTACAGCCAGGGGGGAAAGGGAGGGTGCCATGGCCTCTCTTACAGGAATATACCCTGTGGGGAGAGCCATGGCTCACAGGAGGGAATCATCAAAATAAGTTCTGGAACCTGAAATTGGAAACTCTGTACCCTCTGTCAAATTGTGACTGGGATTTACAAATTTTTAATAGTAGTTTCTGTAACAGATCTTTCCATCTTGCCAGGATGTGCTTCAAAACCTCCTCAGAGAAAGGGTAGGTGGCCTGCCAGCGGGAAAAGGGAGAGACTGAGTGTGTCTCAGAAACCGAGATCTACCAGCCGGGGCTGACATTCACAGTAGCAAAAAAAGTAAACAAGCTTTTGCTGTGTGCAGATGATGTCTGCAGATGCTTTTAAACAGCATATGCAAAGGCTCTGCTGGGGAGGTTTGGATCCAACCAGAAACATTACCTAAACTCAAGAACATCTGAGCTGACTGATTGCAAGATGAAGGCAGTTTCTATTAAACACGTGCCTGTTGCTTACTGGTATCTGATGATCATATTTCCTCCATGCTTATTATATATCTAGAATCAAGATATAAAGTTCCATGTTCAAAGTGAATGTTGTACCTTCACTAAAAGCAAGCCTATCCTTAAATTTGAACTATCCTTGAATTGAATAAGCAAAAAGGAACAAGAACTGCCAGAAGAAAATTAAATACTTTGCTAAAAAACCTTAGTATGAATAATATTCACATTAAATATTAATTCATAATCAATACTGAATGTATAGTGGACATCTAAAGGAGGTATACTCCACCCAGAGATATGAAAATAATTGCTATTAGAAAGTGCAGGCTGATCTGAAATGTGAAAAAAACCCCACAATTGCTAAGTTTTAAAAAAAATGTCATTGCTCCAAACACCCACTCCCAATAAATTTGTATAGAGCAATGCATGTAGTTCTATCTGAAATAAAATATTCATTTTTGTCTGAGCTTTTAAATCTATTTGAGGAGACAGCTTATATATATTTTAAAGAAAAACATAGTTTCTAAAATAAAGTTTTGCCTGACTTTGTAAAAAAAAATTGGATTTTTATTGTTCTTTCTTTACCAAAAATATTAAGCATTAACTTTCAGCCAGAACGTACAGTCTAATGCACCAAGACTAGCTGACTGAAATCAGGGCCATAGCTTTAAAATAGTTACAAAAAGCACATTTTAATGTATTTATTATATACCATATATATATTTAAAATATCATAGGTGTTTTATAGTCGCATTGTATAGGAGAGGTGAGATTCAGTGAAAATAGTCACGGAACAAGTTGATGCGGTCAAAGCAATGAGCCAGCAATATGATTTTCCGAGCAATGTAGTCAAGTGATGGAGCTAGAGAGCTGACATTAAACAGTTTATTGCCTGAATAAATATTATATGTTCTCGATGGCATCCCACCTTGGATGGCAACCCTAGTAGAGGTCAAGGAGAAGAAATATAGCAAAAAGTGAGAGGAAAGAAGTTTCGGACTTAGAAGGTTGGCTGCCTCAATGAGCTTAATCACAACAGCTGCAGCTTTGTTCTTGTGTAGCCCAAGTGCTCTCCAGAGTATCCAATTTCACACAGATATTTTAGGACTCATTCTGTGAAATGAGAATTTTGATTGGTTTCATGGGGTTTTCTGCTTTGCTATTGCTCAGGACAGCTTCCTGGAAACTGAAGGAAATGTAATCATGCCTCTAGTGGTTCTGAGGTAATTATTTTTCCCTTATTCTAAGATCCGTCAGCTCTCATGAGATCAGGGAACAGTATGACATTAAGTACACTCAGCAAGTGTTTTTGCAAAGTATAGAATTTTCCATTTATTTAGTTTTATTCCCTGTTTTTCAAAACTGCAAACATTAAGGAAGTTCTACAGAGCTTCTTTCATAATAGTTTTACTTCCAGAAGCATATGAAATAAGATACTTCCCTGTGAGAAAAATAATTTTTTAAAAAAAAAAATCAATAACGTAGAATTTGACCTCAAGAAGTTCTGGAGAAATCTGACATGATATGAAATCTCAGGTGATTCCTTCTCTCATTTTAATGGAATTAGTGGAAACCTTTCATTACATGAGCCATAAACTTCAGAAAAGTTCAGAACTAGATCTTTCTCTTTTGCTGCAAGTTATCATTGCTTGATCTTGATGCCTCAATGTCTTTCTTGATATCTTATTCTTTCCTTTTTCTTCTTTTTTTTTTTTTGTTACTCACAAGTATTTAGTATGACATAGGAAAGGATATTGCCAGCTGTAGACACATTAGGCATTTGCCATGGCATTTGTCATTCTTGTGATATTTAACCATTTTTGTATGCATATGAGACTGTACAGCATGTTTATATTCAGGAAACTTTTGCTGGTAATATATTTTTTACCATGCATGGAATTGAGATTTTCCTTAGTTTGACGTTTCACCATCTTTATAAGCTCTGATGCTTTGAACAAATGTTTCTTCTCTTTTATGAAAAATGCCAAAGTTATGTTATGTATAACCTGCCCATAAAACCACATAAAAGTATTTTTTGTTTTATTTTTAGTGAAATACTCCTAGACAGGCTTAAAGCAGGTGGGAGACAGAAGGGAGCCAGAACCTGCCTCTGCAGCTCTTCCCTAAGCCACGCTTTTCCCTAAAGCACAAGCAGTGCTGAAAAGCCTCTAGGCTGGCACATTTGCTCTGGTGCACTTTAGTCTTTACTACCATAATGGATAGTCACAAATCGTGACCCCCTACCATGTTGCAGGAGAGAGCAATTGATATCCCATCCTAATCCGTATAGCTATGTGTGCACATAGGTGTGCATGCATATGCGTGTTCTTTTCTAATTCAGATAAAGTCCAAGAAGTGTTCAGAAAAATAAAAATTGTATGTGTAATCCCACAGATTGGGAAAAGTTTAAATAAATGGCATTTCAAGTGGATTTGCTGTTCTGTGGTAAGCACCGCGTGTCAAATAATGAACACCATTTTTCTTGCACTCTGAAGCTGCATGAAAATGGTGGGGTTTGTACTGTTCTTTAATTTTTACCACAGGTATTTCAGTGAGGTGTAGTGTTGTCAAACTGTCAAATTGTGCAGTGTCTTGAACACTTAAATCCCTGGAGAACATTAAGTTAGCCTGGTCTCACAGTCTTGTAATCCTGGTTTTATAGGCTATATGCCTGTCATTTCCCTTCTCAGACCTTCATATCATGTTAGTTAATTAAACCAAAGGATGCAAAGCTCTCCAATATATAATTTCATTAGGAATATTGTGAACATATTCAGCCAGATACAGAAAAGATCCCTTTAGTCCCTTCTGTTGAAGAGAAAGTTTGCAATAGGAGCTCAGTCCCATTGTTAGACCTGAGATAATCCACATGAGGAAGTTTTGCATCAAACTAGATATTTCCAGTTCTCCTGCTCTCAAGATGTACTTGTTCTGCCATTCTACTTACTGGATCAATGTAGAAGAAACTCACTGCCATCATAAACTTTGATTTATAAAGATAATTACCTGAACAAATACATTTCTTTCTGGAATAAGAACACACCAAGGAAACCCCTTACTTGGTAAGATCACGCCACACACACATCCACTCCTTTATAAACGAACATCGTTTGAGCAGGAAGGATAACAAACATTTTTTCTGATGGATATTCGTGAAGAAAAGGAAAGCGGGTGCCAGTTCTCTGTATCAGTATCTTTGTATTAGAAATCGGCTGCCGTGTTGGGAAATATTTGGGAAAATCTTTGTGCAAAGAAAAGAAAGAAAAGGATGACACGCAAAGGTTTTCAGTTCAGTCTATTGGGTCTGTAGCTTTTCTTTTCAGGCAGAAAGAAGTGGCATCAAAACTGAGGATGGACGTCTTCACCGGTGAGATATGTCCCAGAACCCTGGGTAGGGTAGAAGCCACCAAAATGATTTAAAGACTTTTCTGTAGAGGATTAGGGTTGTACTGTCCCCTTCAGTGATTTTGCTTAACTAACTAACTAAATAACTGGCAGGCAGGAGATGGAGGTGCTGCCTCATATCTGAACACTTGCTTTTACTAGTTGCCTTACAGTTGCCTAATACAGTTCATCTCTTGTTTAACACAGCTCCTGCATTATTTTGGATGCATGACTGATACTCAGAAAGGAAGCTAATATTAGGATAGATGCCACCAAATTGGCCAAGGTCGCTAATTTTGGGTGGATGTGGTCAGTGCTCACCAAAAGCAAGCTAGACACTTGTGTTTTTCAAAGGAGGGCAACAAGCAACATGACAAATCACTGAGGGTGAGATCAGGTGCGGCAGTTTTACACATGCTCATAGACCACAACAAGGTGACAGTAATTCAATTTTCTTAATAGTCTCCCACTGTGAGGTAGAATGAGTCAGATTACTTTGTACTTGATTTACAACAAGAGAATACCCACTCATGGTGTGAGAGTGGTCATAGTTGGATGGAGCTCAGCCATTATCACTTGCTCATGCTTTGACTTGTTCATGTTCCACCTTCTTTTGACAAGGAAAGGACTTCTGCTTCGAGCTCTGTAATCCACTGAGAATAAGATCTGGAACAGACATTTCAGAAGAGGAAGAAACTTTGAAGTAAATACCTGTTCTAGGTTTTGCCTGTCATTAGGCAAACAAGATGTGCAGATTAAATTAGCTATTAATTCAGTAACAAAAACAATAGGCCCTAGAAATTAATGCAATGAGATCCTAAAGGAATAGATTTAATTCAAGGTCACTGAACTTAGAACAGTAGCTCTAACTGAAATGCCTGACATAAAGCTGGGTACTGATGTCAGTTAGCCCAAAGGAGCAGGGTGGAATGAGGCAGTGAGCAAAAGCTTTGGTAGCATAAATGAAAGGATCATGTGGTTAGATAGTTTGAAAGGCTTTTTTGACTGCCTTAACCAGGACAAGCAACTTCTTCAGAAGGTATTTACAGAGGTATCACGAAGGAGGACATTGACAGAAGGTGCTAGGAGAAGTGTGCTTCTCAGACAGCCAGTAAAACACTGAGAGGAATCTACTGTATCTACATAAAATAAATCCAGCAACATCTATTTCTGAAATACTTTGTCACTCCAAGAAGCTCTTATAGAAAAGAAAAAAACCTCATCAGATTATTTGTGGCTCTCTGCAGACTAGAGTGTTACTGTGCATTGGTAATGACTTGTTTTGACCTTATGATACTGGATTGCAACTTCTTAATACAGAGGCTTCCAAGTGTGTAGTTGTCGTAGACCTATATGATGATGTGAGAAAATTCGTGTTTAAGAAACATCATAGCGGAGCAATATTGTGTTTCCCTTTCCTCTCTCTCTAAATCATAGCACTACCATATTGAAGAACATAATGAATTGTAGATGTAATATATGGTATAGAAAACTGTAGTCCACACCACTGCTCCCCTGAAAAATCAAGTGCCATTTTCATAATGGTCTCAATGATCAAGATGAGGTTCATTTCTTTGTTTTCTAGTAAAGCAAAGGTGGTAGTACCACTTCCAAAAGACTAATGCCTGTGAGTGCAAACATATACATAGTTTATGTGATAGCTGGATTCAACAAAGCTTAAACATGTGCTTAAATTCTCTGCTGACTCAAAGAGAGTTAAGGGTATGTTAAGAGCTTTGCTAAAATTGGGCCCAATTCTTGCCAAAAGTGCAATTAAGTGATGAAGCAGCTCCAGGGCTATGCAAGATTGCCAGCCTCAGCACAAAACACCTTAAAATGTCTTTTCTGTAAAGAGTGGACACTTAAATACTAATTTTAGCTCTGATTTGTATTTAAATAGCATTTCATTTTGACCTTCTTGTGATCTCGTTATTGTCACTCTCATTGATTAAATTCTTTCTCTTTTTTAGTTAACTTGCTCCCCCTGCCTTGCCCTTAAAGTACTGCCTGTTTTGTGTTAGCAATACTGCAGTACTCTGTTGCATGGCACAGACTGGTCTGTGGCATTTAGTAATGTTTGGTAACAAAAAAGAGAAACAAGGCTGAATTTTTAGCACAAGTGTCTCCAGAGTTCACTATGATGTGAAAGGAAGCGCAGGGAGTTATTTTAACTCTTTATGATCCTGAACCAGAGGGTACTTTAAGGAATGAGTAAATGCAACGGTAATATGCCACACTGTGAGACTGGGCATTCCAATATCCTAGTTCACACAGCGAAATAGCCTGAATGCTAGGCCATTCACACAAAAAGATTTCAAAATTGGTGAATAAAAATGAGATTTCAGATTAGGAATCTTACTGTAAAATATGCTATTTCATGCTCCATTTAAATAAATCCTATATGTAAAGTATTCAAAGTTGTAAAGCAAAATTTTCTAACATTGGAAAATTCTTCCCTTTTGAGGGTATATATTGTAATTTAAGTCAGGAATTCACTTTTTCTTTTCCGTTGAAAGATAGATAAAGATCCAATTTACATAATCCTGTAGACGATTTAAGACCGCCTAGTCTGCAGTATTTTCTCAAACTTGAGCTGGTATGAAAATGTCAGTGGGTTGGAATGATTGGTGGAGTTTGTCTCCATCCACATAATAGACTCCTGCAAATATTAAGAAGTGGCTGAGTGATGGACTACTGCAATACCAGCAAGGTTTTACCTGCTGAGGGCAGAGTGCATTCCTGTCCTACCAGGAGCAGGGTCAACTGGGAGGCTTCACTAAGCCTCGTGGGCTTAGTCCTCTCTGGGACAAACAGATGAGGGTAAAGACCTGGTTTCTCCTATGCTTCTGCAGGTTGCTGGGATCAGATACCTTTAAACCTGGAAAGAATCTGAGTAAGTCAGAGAAGATACAGTGATTAATTTCCCAAAGAGATAACATGGGAGAGAGGAAGAATTATGCTAACCTGGACCAAAAAGAAAGCCTTTGTGATTAAAAAGGACTACAGAATGATCCTGGCTCTAAACCTAAGGACCCTGAGCAGCAGGATTAATACAAGCAAGGTTTCACTATTTTTTTTTTTAACACTGGTAAGCACCTACTACCTGAGTGAAGATTTATTCCATCTGAAAATAAACTCCGAAGTCTTTACTTATGCATGCAGGAAGTTATCTCTATCATTTGCCCCTGAAGAGTTAAACTGTAAACCCAGAAAATAAACCTGAGAATGGCTGTGCTTAAATTATGAAAAAGTCTGAGAGGGTTAACTTCAGGGACTAGAAAACACAACAGGTTATTCCAGCTATCAGAAGAACTTCCTTGGTAACACATGCAGAAATACTTGCAGGGATGCTAACCAGGGGAGGCAGCTGATTACAGAGAGAAATTTCAGGGCATGTAGAGGCACTCAGATATAAGATCATGAAGAGATGCAGGATGGCAAACTCTAGAAGGGCCATGTCCATGTACGGTGAGAGAGAAGGAGAAAGAAATCCTGTTCCTCGCCTTTTCTGCTTTCCAAAAGTACTTACATGGAGGTATGCAACATAGAATTTACACTGTTTTTTTGATGTCTCTTCTCTTGGGCAATATATCTACACAAGAAGAGACTAAGTAAGTGGACAGATGATGCAGAGGGTGTGGTGTTGTCAGTAAAATACGTCTCTGATCTGTGACTCAAGATATCTGACCATGAGAAACCTGAAAAGGAATCCATGATAATTTTGCCTGTTTCACTGTGCTACTAAATTATTCGATGTGCTTATTTTTATTAATGGATTGTAACATTTACATGATTTTAGCATTCTTTCCATGTACTCGTGTCCTATACGTGAGCAGTAAAAGTCAACCAATGACCCCAGCGCCTTAATAAACCTTTGCCTGTTGTCGCAGAATCTTTGTGTTATTTTTCCTTTTTAAGTAGAATAATACTGGTTATACCATACAGCAAGTACAAAGATTCTTCCCTGCTGCCATTTTAGTTGCTGTTGATAACCTTGAACTAAGAATTAAATTAATTTGTGGGTTAAGTAAATCCTGCCTTTACCAGTAGAACCAGTATTTCTCCCTGCATTAGGCAGGGTGACCTGAACCTCTTCAATTGATCCTCTGGCCAGGTTTTTCAGTACAGCCTGTGTTCTAATATTCTGTACTTAACTCATGAACTCATTTCCTATATAATGCCTCTTTAATTTTTTTCTTTCCGTTTCTTACCAACAATTGAAAAATCAGAGGTGTAATAAAATAATAATAACTAGCACAACTGACAGAGTCAGTTTGAGAGATTGGATGCAACTGACATCTGAGCACTTAAAAGTGGCTATTTTTCTGTCATACTTATTTTATTCTTTCTCAGTCTGAACTAAATTTCATTGATTTTCAAAGGGAAAATGGTGCTCAAAGGGTTTCTGTTATGATCCCAAAGGGAGCAATGAATAAGATTTTTTTTTTCTGCACGTGTATGGAGAGGAAGATGGGGAAAATTAGGCATTAAAAAAAATCAGTAATTAGGCAGTTAAGTGACAGTATAAAATCTGTTAAACATACTGTAAAATTAAATTAAAAATTACAAGACCATTCCAGGGAAATTCTAAGCTGCAATTAGGGTTTAATTTTTACAGTGTTGAAAAGAGTTAGATCTGATTTATAAATCAGGCAAATCATCAGGGGAAAGCACTATGACTGGTGCTTAAAGAAGGTAAAGGAGCGTTGCTTGTAATGGGAGGTTGTCCCATGGGAGGTACTCACAGACAAGCTGTTCTCCCTGACTCTAGCTAAGGGAACGTGCTGGGCTCAGTGCCTCTGAGGGTCCCTGCTGCTTGCGCTGGAACCCAGTAACCCTTCTGCTGATGTGGTTCCAAGTGGTCTCTGTGTGGATGGTGCCTGTGCTCCTTTTCTTGTCCTGCACAGCCACGCTCTTGCTTTCCTTGCGGTACCAAACCGGACTCAACAGACTTTACCAAGGTGAGGTGTGATGTGCCTGTGCCTCACCGCTGACACCTGGACTGCTGACCTGGCAGAGCTAATGGTAGCTCCAGGGTGTGCAGTATGCAGCAAACTGGGGGAGCTCTTCTCAGGTAAGCTCTGCGGAGACTGGGCTGCAGGGGAGGTTTCCCTCCCAGGTACGTGTCCTGCCGGAGGCTGGCAGGATGAGGCAGGTGCTCAACAACTACACCCCCCTGATCTGACAAACCCTCCAGAGAACACGCCTGGCCCAGGACACACAGAGTGCCTGAGAAAATCATGGGAAAGAAACCTGTGTCCCTCCTTAGGGCAAAATGATAGACAGATGATTTGTAAGGCTTGGCCACTCTCAGACCTGTCCTGCTGGCTCAGCTGGGAAGGCGTGGCACCTTGATGGGGAAGGAGAAGAAATAGCAATGGCTTTTGGGATGGAGACATCATAAGACAGCGTAACTGAAGAAGAATAGTGCCAAAAAAATATCTTCGGCTCTGGTTTCCCCCTTCAGAATAGCATCACTTGCACGTATTTGTGAAATTCTGCTTTAAAACCAAAGACTGCACTCTCCAGCCCAGTTGCCAGATGAAGTTGCCAGGCAGGTATTTTTTTCCAGTTAAAGTAAACACTACATTTGCAAATATCCACTTTGAAAATCGAGGCTGGTTTCCTAGAGCAGCCATCAATTTCCAGACACAGAAGCTCTCCTGGGCTTCCAAATTCCACATTCACATTCTTTACTTTCTCTGTATAAATGGGAGATGAAAATGGAGATAAAAGCAGTGCACAGTGCAGTAGGCAGGGTCTTCTTCACCAGTGACTTTAAGATCAGGAACATATGTGATGTGGAAGCACTGGAAGATGACCAGCTGTGCTCTCAGTCTGCTCAATCTGTTCATAGGACTAAACCTTTAGCTTCAGGCATTCAGGGGTACAGGTCATGATGTAATAAGATATGTAGAAGAAAATGAAATATGGAATTGCATAATGTATTTAATTTACTGTGCTAATAGGCAACAGTCTAGTTATGGTGTTGCCAAACAAGCATATTTAGTATTTTGCTATGGTGAGTTATTCTGGGGGTAAATTAATTTTCAGAGAACAGTGACATTTGGGGAGGGAAACAAAAATGTAGAAGTCAAAGCGTACTGTTCTTTATCACTTCTAAGGCAAACTAGCTATTTAGAGATGTGTCAGAGCAGATAAACTCATTTTATTTTCCTATAAGAAGCCATGCCAGTTTTTCCCCTTTATTTTTATCTTAAGCAGATTACTGCTATCACCGTTCTTGCCAACAGGCAGACTCACTGGAATATTTTTCAAAAATGAACACAAATATTGGATGCAAGCAGGTGGAATGAATTAATTAGAAGCATATGGTTCTAACAACGATTTCTGCAGCATACTGTTGAGACATCTAAAGGTCTAGATATACAACACATTTTGGCAACAAAGCGGTTTTAAGAAATTGCGAGTTACACAGATATAAATGTTTGTGGAGCTAGACTTACTGAAATGATCCAGACTGAACACCCTGTCACACACACACACACACATTTCTAGGACAGTTTTTAGCTCTAAGCCATGGCGATGGTGTGGCTTACGTAGTTCTCCCACTTACATTAGCACAACTAAACATGGTGTCAAACGAAAGCAGCAGGCAGGGACTGGGAGCAGTGGTAGGAAAAGGTTGCTGCTTAGGCTGATTTCACACAGTACATTGCACAATATACCCTAAAATAGCCCATATTGACTGCAATTCCAGGCTGCAAGTCCTTCCGTGGAAGCGGCAACTGAAGATGTTCCTGGCTTGCAGTGATCCTTGACCAATTCCCAATCTCCTCTACTGATGTAATTTGTTATTACCTTTTTCAGTGGAGATCTTTGAGACAGATCACTGAAAAAGTCTGAATTAGAGAAAGACAGCCAGAAAACAATCTCAAAGAAAAAAAAAAAGGAAAGATTCCAGGTCCACATAGATCCGTGTAAGCCACATACAGTGCAATCACCTGGAGGCAAGAAGCAGCAGAGTGAGCAGGCTGGCCACTCCTGTGGTGACAGCACCAGGCACCGTTTAGCAGCACTGAGCCTGCTGCAACATCAGCCACTGTACTTCAGAGCAGAATAACACAGGTTTATACTGATCACATTTTCACCTGAGAATTCCCTTTCTGGTTTGGTTTTTTATTTTTTTTAGTGAATTTAAAATGTAGTAGAACTACAGATATCCTGAACATTTGGATTGATTTTCATTGTACTGGGTTTTATTAAATTAAGCAGAAATGTGACATGGCATTTTTGACAATGGCTGTGAGGCAGAATAGATGAGAAATCAGTAAAAAGTAGTCGATTTTTACAATATAGTCTACATTCAGATATGAATTTGTGCCATTATTTTGTTAAAAAAAATTTGCTTGTTTTTTCAGTGCATGTTTATAATTATCTAAGAGCTCTATTTTTGTAAAAACTACTGTGAGGTCAGCACTTTGAAAAACAAGGTCCCCTTCTCAAAGGGCTCAAATACATGGAAACCTCACATGGAAACTCATTTTTGTAAATACTGCTTTTAAAATCAGACTTTACATTCAGATTCTTTATTTTTTTTTCTCAAGCCCTGCAGAATGACCCAATATGGCACCTCATAGGTGCCATGGGAGAGCAAGAAGCAACCATAACATTCAAGATCAATGCAAAAATGATTCTTAGCAAATATTTCACATACAAATTATGACAATAGTTTAGAGCAAACAGATAAGCAAAGAAACAAACACACCAAAAAAACCCCCAACAAACCCCACACCAGTGACCTTTATATAATCCAGCAGATGGTGCTATGATGCAATAAACTGGTTCAAGAATACAAGAAAGACACTGAATGTGAAGGTACTGCTTTACCTTGTGCTGCTGCTTTTTTGGTGGTTGGTATGGCTGCATGAGCTTTTGCTGGCTCTTAAAAAAAAAAGAAGAACAAATTAGACCGATTGCTGCAAAGCATTATATCCTTAAAAAGAACAGAAATCTGAGGAAAGGTTTCCAGCGAGGTAGCAGTCTTTTCACTGAAGAGTTAGACAAAGAGATTATCCAAACAGAAAAGAGCTGAGTAGCCTTCAATAAACTCAATGGCATCAGCGTAACAGGTGGTCAGAGGGCTGGTCAGCTCTTGCCTCTAGGCACTGAATCACTTACTATAGCTTTTTCTGTCTAGTAGTTCAATATCTATTGGAAAAGCAGAACAAAGCAGATATTGAGGGGCTCAGGCATGACCTTGCTGCTTCAGGCAGCACCTATAGGCTGGGAGCTTCTGCATTCGATCTTGCAGCTACGAGGGCAGAAGGTCCTAAACCAGCTTACAGCAGCTGGCAAGGATTCATTGCTGTGAACTCAGCAGTGATTTGTCTTGGGATCCCACAGCTATTCAGAGTGGCATCTTTTCACCTGATCTGAATCTCTCCCTGATGAGAAAAGGTAAATGCAGATACTTCTGCATTCACTGAAGAATGAAGGAATGCTAGAACAACTTAATATCTGATTCTGCACTTGAAAGAGCAACTGCTGGGCTCTCCTAGCAGAGAAACAGGCCCTCTCAGGTCACTTAACTGCAGTTCTTCTGTTCTTGGTCTTTTCATGAAATATTTACAATTTCCTTTGTTTGCCGAGGTAGGACATTTCCTTGCAGAATAAAGGTCCAAATGATTAAGGGTATGTGCATCTCCAAGCAGACTTGGAGAATCTCAGCCACTGTTAGAAGAACCTAACTATACCACTGTATTTATTTAATCTTTATTAGTGTTTAGTTAATTACTTTTATTCTCACTTATAAAACAGACTGTACTTACAACAAAATAATTTAATAAATATCCATGACTTAAATTCTTCCAACTTTCATAATGGATCTTCTGTAGCAATTAGAAGATTGTCTAAGTTAAAACTGTCATTTCCATATTTTGAGAGGAAATAATCATTTTAATCACAATCTGAATTACAGAATGGTAAAAACAATGTTAGTTAATCCTTCACATCTGTTAATGTGTTATTACAAAAAAAAAAGAATAAGGCTCAATCAGGAATGTAGTTTTGGATTATTCCTCTCCAGACTTTAGAGAAGTTCAGAAAAGAAGCAACACAGTGCATTAACATTAGCAAAACTGAAAACCCTAACCCTAAACCAAAACTTAACCCTATACCTAACCACTAAACCTAACCGTAACCCCTAACCCTAACAATAACGCTAAGCCTAACCACTAAACATAACTCTAACGTAAGACTAACCCTAACCCTAAAAGCCAACCCTAACCATAACCCTAGCACTAATGCCTAACTGTACCCTAACCAGCAACCCTGACCCCTAATCCTAATCCTAACCCTGTGCCCTAACACTAAACCTAACCCTCGCCCCAACCGTGAATCATAACCCCAACCTTAACACTAACCATAATCCTAACCCAACCCCCAACCCAAACCCTTACCCTATTCTTAACCCCTAACCCTGACACCTAACCGTAACCCTAACCCCAACCCCAAACCTAACATCTAACCCAATCCCCTAATCCAAAGCCTAACCCTTACCCTAACCCTAACACCCAACCCCTAACCTTAACCCTAACCCCAACCCTAGAATGAAAACAAATCACAGTTTGCATATGTGCGGTTGTTTGTTTTCATCCATGTGAAATAGTTCAGCAGATAGCTGTATCCTGACTTGAGTATCATCACAACATTAATTACTTGAGGCGCTCTCCCCTCCTCCGGGGAAATATGTGGAAGAACATTAAGAAGAATTTACTTCGTATTACGCTCCTGAGTGCCTGTTCTTACCAAAGAAGCAGGAGATCCAACACACATATTCTACAAGTGACACAACTGCAGGATCCCTGCGTTTACTCCCTTTTGAGCTCTCAGCTACAGCTTGTTGGCCAGAAAGACTTTTTTTTAACTTTCTGTTTGTAATATCTGTGAAACCAATTTAAGATAGGATTCTTTTTGTTCTACCAAAATTTTTATTTTCATTTGAAATATTTGATTTCTGAGGAACTAAAATGATATCGATTGAGGAAAAAATTTAAAATGAAGGATAAGTTTGACCAAAAACTCCCGTAATTTATTTATTTTTTAATTTAACTTTCATTAGCACTGAAAGAAAAATGCCAAATATTTTAAAATTCTTTTTGTAATCATATGCTTTTTAGTTTGTAATTCGCCAATTATTTCAGTGCTAATGACTCCACAACTTCCTTCGAGTGAGTTTCAGCTGAAACTTCAGCTGGGAAGTTTTGCTGTGACAGCTGCTTCCATGAGAGGAATCATGTGCCCAAATCAATAGATCCTTCAAGAGCTGCTGGCAAACAGGCGGTTATTTCACTAACAGGACATTACTTGTAGAGTAAATGCATTGAATATTTTGTTCAATGTTTCTGCAATATTTGAGTAGGAAACCAACGTGTAAGCTTTTCTTGATTGCCAGGAGAAAACTCTTAATAAATTCTTGCAAAACCGAGAATAGCAGGCAGTTACTCTGCCATACAGGTTGGGAAAGATCGGATGTGGAGATGGAAGTCATTGCATTCCTTAATCATGAATTTGAAGGAGATTTTGAAGCCCCATGCTTTTCTTCCTTTTTCTTATACTGCATACTGAGCAGATGAAGTCTTAACAGCAAAACTGTCTTGCTATCCTTAGTGCGTTGAGGCATTGATGCTTGCAAATTTGTAGAAAAGGAAGGCTTAAGAGTTCACTTGTTAACAACACCATGTTCTTGGAGTGTTTTTTTGTTATTTATGCAGAAGACCCTACCCTCTACCCCTCTTCTGCTTTAGAAGTCTCCCTCTCTGAATCCAAAGTAATCAGATAGGCAGGGCCCTTGTTTTGCTTTTGTGAAGATAAAGCTGGTGGTCCTCAGCATGTTGGACTCTCAGTCTTCTCAGCTCATTTACCAAAATTCTACTGCTGAGAGCACGTTCAGCTGAGACCTCATTTGGCACTTCCTCCTCCATCAAACCTCTGGTTTTGAAGACAGTGATAGGAAAAAGGGGAAGGCAAAACTGTCAGTCATAAAGAGGAGTGTGTAGTTAGAAGTCGGATGAGAATGGATTTAGAAAGTAGGAGGCAGCTGAAGTCTAAACATGTCATTTTTCAATTATAAACGGTATAGCTACTTTCTTCTTTGTACTTTCAACGTTCAATAATAATAACATTGAATAACATTCAATAACTGTTATTTTGGATTAGTGAAACAAGCTTTTGAAACTAATATAAAAGTGATCATAACCCATGGCAGAGTAGTTGCTTACTTTTGAGTTCTTTGGATGCAGCAGCTTCTTTTTTATCTGTAAGATAAAAAAAAATATTCATAAAAACGTAATTGGGAAGTATATAGGTAATAGAAAACTGCAGTGTGTTCTTCCTTTAGAAGTGAAACGACTTACTGGATTCAAAGTGCATTTGAATCAGTTAACTTCTGTTTGTTTCATGGTGCAGTTGCAACAACTTAACATGAAGCATAAATGCAACAAAACCTGTGTGAACATGAACATTTTTGTTTAATTTCAACAGAGTAATCAGTGAGATTCGGCATGTGGTTGAGTTACCAGGGCTTACATCTACTAGCTGAGCACACTGTCATGTTGTAGAAATGCAGGGCAAGATGTGCCAGGACCCTGAGAAGAGAGGCATGTAATGAGAGGCATTATCTTCCGACAATTGTTGACAGCCATACAGCTGAGGTCTGGTTTGGAGGACTCCATGTAACACCTAGCCAAAACTCCAGCTGCCACGTATTTTCCACATGCCAAAACAAATGGAAGATTTACAGCTAAAGAGAAGAGAGAGAGAATTCAAGCCATCTCTTCAATCCAGCCTAAAGAACCCTGCTTCTTCAAACTTTTCTCGATGTTCAATTAAAGTTCAAGCTAATGCATTTTTCTTGTGTTTGTGAAAGAAAACACACATATGAATTACCAAAACTGAGCCAATGTGGAACAGCTTATGAACCCGAGGAAACTCAATGAATCCTACACATGGACCATGTAAGAGTAGGTAAAATTTGACCCTGGTTGATTTAAATAAAGTTAAAATAACTCAGCTATATCAAAATACAGCATGGCCAGGCAGCCTCAAGAGACTAAACTGAGCTGTTCATTCCAATCTTCAGTTAAGTGTCATTTTTGTGCCACTTTTGTGTAGGACTTTTTTTCTGATAGCTGAGAGATTTAGCACATGAAGCAGATGAAAGTGGGCAGAAATGCTCAGTGATAGCTCCTCTCTCCATTACAAATCTTGGTGCTATTCTACCTCAGGATTTCTAGATGCATACAAAAATCAGCCATTTTTATAACCATACTTGGGGCCTTATGTACCTTTTCCACTAGCCTCACCTGTACAACTAAGAAATGGTTCATGGAGGTTCTTGAGACAGGAAACAAACAGATGCACAGAGTAGTGGTAGAGTTACTCCCTTGGGTGCCCATGAGAAAATGAACATCCTGTAACATGCCTAGAATATAGGCAGCGTAATGCTATGTCCACATCATACATGAATGATAAATTAATTGTGCTCTTCTTCAGAGCAGAAGCTGCCAAAATCCATAGCTTGCAAAACCAAGACTATCCCAATGCTGATAATAATACAAAGTTGCTTCAGTTTCTGTTGCTCTCTGGATTGCTGTGAAGAAGTTGATGTGAGATAAGATAATGCAAATGACTGCCAAGAATAAAAACTCTTGAAAAACTCAGGGGAAAATACATTTCTCTTTGGGTGATATGCTGCTCTGAATTAAAATGTTTCTAGGTTAATCTGCTTCCACTAACTCTCTGTGAAAACATGTTTTGCAGGCATTACTTCAAAGTATGATAATTACCACATTTAGATGAAATTAATCACGAGGCAGCTTTCAGCCGTGCGATCTGGCTAAGGACTCTGTTGAAGCCTTCAAGAAGTGCCTGGTGGTTGCCAGATATGAAAATTTTAAAACGTTATTGTAGTGATGTTAATCATTTATCACAATAATTTTCTATTGCTGGAGATCGTAAAAAATAAATAAATTGGCAGCATCATTTACAATAACAGACTGCATCTAAATAAAGCTCTCAAGATCTTTCTTTTCATTTTTTATTTAAGTCATTGTTTATTAGGACAACATACTCTATTTCAGAGCCATGATTTATGTTAAAAGAATCAGTGTGTTTTTCATCATATGAAATATGTAACACATATTAAATTCTGAGTGAATATCTAGACAATTTTTCCCATAAGAAAATCTTATAATTTGGGGGGTGTTTGGTGGATTTTTGTTTTGTTTTATTAATTAACAACAGCTGATTCTAATAGCACATGTTGATATGAATATTAAAGAGTAAATACTCTTAGGCTATTCTTTTGAACAGAAAATTTTCCAAAAGAGGTTTTGTAGTATCTTGAACCATGGAAGTTCCTTTGAAGATTTTATGTCTAGGCACTTCACACTTGAATGAAATAAATGCCAAGAACTGAACAATTGGTAGAGCTCCTGGAAGGAAGAAAACCTGACCAGTACTTCTGTTTTCCCTGACTGCAATCACCCACTGTAAGGCGCAAATAGCACTTCACTAAACAACTCAAAGTAAAATCATACCAAAAATGAATTGAACGATGAGTTGTACCAGCGTAATATAAGTCAACGAGCGTTTTAATTCATTCCAGCTTTGCACAGGTCTGTGGTGGTTATTAACTATCCTTCCTGTGCTGGAAACAAAGGCAGAGACAAGCAGGCGCCCTGATAAGGATCTGAACCATCCTTCTATCTTTGCACGGTACTTATGCCCCTAAGCCTGCATAAAAGCCGGGCTCTGAACCCCTGTGGAGAAGGCACCTGTGAGTCTGAGTAGTTCTGTTGAAAACTCATTTTCACCTTGTTTCCTGGTATTGACTACAGTACACTTTTAATCGGCTATAAAAAATGGGAGTCTTGTCGAAGAGACAGTAGAATCAGGAACCACAAGGGAAAAGAAAGAGAAAAGAAGGAGTTTATTCTGTCTCTTCTCGGAGAACAAGCTAACGCAGAAAAAGGAATCTCGCTCTCGTTCTAAGACGTTAGAACAGAGGCTTCGAAATACTGAAGTTGGGATGCCAGCTAACAGTATTGGTAAGAATTTGTGTTTCTGTAAGCGAGAGATTCTCCTATTAGCTAGTGGAGATCGTGCTATTGTGAATACGTCCCTCCCTAGGCTGTCAGTAAACAGTTCTCAATTTGCATTGGTAAAGAGAAGGTATTCAGATTTCTATCTGAGCTGGTTTTCTTGCGAAACTTGTTTTTCCCTCTTGCAAAACTTGTTTTTCCCTCGTTGTAAGTTGTCAGTTACGTGTAAGGTATTGTTCTGTGTAAAAATTCCTAACCAGACATCACTTGAACCTGTTTAAAGGTACCTAATAAAACCCGTTTTGTTTATTTATAATTGCTTGTGGGCATTCTCGTAACAAAGTCTAGGGTTTAACTTTTAACTGTGGCAGTGTGGTTTGGGAATGAAGCTTATACTACATCAGGTTTTTATAGTAATTTTGTCTTTTTCTTAAAAACAACTGATGCGTGGAAAAACTCCGCAATCAAAATAGATTGTGAAGCAGGTATGTTTATTGTGATTTCAGCTCTATAGAGTTGGGTGCAGCGAGGGTCGCGTACCCTTAAGGAGGCTTGCACACCACACCGTAGCTTTGGCCTCTTATTTAAAGCAGTAAAACATACATATTCAGAGGATTGCTCAACCGCCTGGTACATATGGATTAGAATCTCCCGCTCCTGATGTAAATTAGGTCTCCTCCCCTTTGCACATGCGCAGTCCTCTTTCATG
>NW_010401594.1:34998-73735 GCF_000710305.1 Buceros rhinoceros silvestris
GGATCCCTTCAGGCCACATCCTCCCTCGTGGCTGTAGAGACAATAGTCTTCTCCTCTTTGTATCGATGAGGCGTCAAGTGATAAGACCCTCCGCCTAAGCCTTGCATTCTTCAAGTGATAAAGGGCGTTGGTGAGCAAGGGCGGGACGTAACGCTTTTGTTTCCTTTGTTTACCTGGAGCATCTCACAGGCAGGGAGGGCGGGCAGAGCATTTTTAGCAAAGTTATCTAATATTCAAACCTGTGGATATTTTCTGCTTTCCCAACTCACAACAACAAGCTCTCTGGCCTCTTGGCTCATCTGGTTTTTTGGGTTAATTAAGAAGAGGAATTTCCTGAAGAAATTATCTTTTTTTTCAAACACCAGTGTTAGGTAACATATGAATATCATCCTAAACACATCTTTGCAAATCAGCCTAGCAAGTATAATCCGCAGAGCTTTAGGCTACTTTCTGTTTCAAATTTCACATCTGAAGCGTGGCATTTTATTTTCCAAAACCCCCCCATTTATACGACAAAATATAAAGCAATTAAATAAAAAACTTCAAAAAGAATTGATGCTTTTTGTAATTTGGTGCCCAGTCTGAAATAGTCAAATTTTTTAGAAGCTGTTGAGGACGTATTTTCTCTTAAAGGACTTACATAAACAACACAAATACTGAGCAACCCAAAGTTTTTTGATACCTCTGACAACCCTAGCCACGGGCTTTTTTGAAAGAACCTGCAGCAGGCTTTAAAAAGCTGAGCACCATAGCTAACAAAATCATTTGTCAGCTGTGAAGGACTGTGAAGCACCTTTTTTTTTTTTCTTACAGTTATTCTCAGGAGATATTTGAAGGCAGTTGTATTCTGGTCTGTATTGTCAAAAAGCAAGCACGGTTGTACAAACTTTCCTCTTCCCAGGAGAATGATCAGGTTTTTCTTTTACTCACTCTTGAAAAACAATTGAAGTACAGTAATTTTTTTTTAAATTATCTCATTAAAACCCACCAAATATTTAAACAAACATGATATGACTTTATTCTTATCTGTACAGGCTAAAAGGATCAATTTTGAATTCAAACCAGGAATAAGCACTTGGCAGCCAGCACAGATGTATCTCAGTAGAACAGCAAAACAGTACTTTATTCTTTCTCCTCTTTTTAGCACATAGCTTGATCTTTTCCTCAGGCCTCGATCAGCATTCTTTTGAAGTATACTAGCAGTACACAGTAACTGCAAATGACATCTAAACTACACATGGGGCAAGAAAAAAAAAATCCCTCTGAGCTTATATAGCGCCTTTCATGCCCGTGAAGCCCTAGGAGGTTGTTAATAAGCCATTAGACAAGGATGCCCTGGTGGTCTAGTACAGAGTGTGGTTGTTTGAGTTTAAACAAACTTCCAAAACAGAATATTTCAAACGTTGCTCTGAAGTGAATTCTAGATCTGGGCTTCACAAAACTTTTGCACTTTTTTAAAGCAATGGATTTATATAATACAGTGTACATTGTACATTTGAGAACAGGAGATCTTCAGCAGCTCCATACAACCTCTGCACTTTTATACAGAAAAAGAAGTTCTGGGAAATAAATGAGCCTCAAATTGTACTCTCCTGAAAGGCTTCTCTGTGCTTATATTTCCAAGAAATCTCTCACTCAAATATATATAAGCATATTTTAAAATGTATTAAGATTTTTACTCAGATAAATGTGTATTTCAGAGGCAATATGTCGATAGCTCTGCTAATGATGCAGTCTTTAAAATAGCTGCCTAAAATCACTTTTACTATTGGAAGCATTATTTTATATGTTGTGTCTAAAACAACCTTTCTCTTTGGAAGGTTAGCAAAGAACGTGACTGTAATAACAAACTGACAAAGAGAAACTCATTTCAGCATCAGTTGACAACCACAGTGTCTAAACTGAATTTTAGCTAGCATCCTAACCACACGCTGTATAACCCAACAACTAAGGTTAAGGGTGCTGAGTATGCAAGGATTCCTCTGAACTAGCTGCTCTGCACTAAGCACCAAGACCTTAGGGAATTGCTAGATGTCTCTGAAAGACATGATTCACTGAATCAAAAACTAAACAGAAATGTAAAGTGTTAAGCAGTTGCTAAGGAAGGAATTCTCATCCTAAACCTCAGCTAGCGCTGACCAACTACATTATCTTTTAACTGATAATCACATACTAGAATGGACTTAATCACCTCCCCCCGCCCCACCCGACTGGCTAATGATTTACATAGACCCACAGAAAAGAAATTGTGTGATGAAGATGTGTCATACAACATGACCATAGATCTACCAGCTGACTCAAAGAAGAATGTTTCTAGTAAGATTTACACAGATCTTGTGTCATTGCTAAGCTCTTATATTTATTTTGACTTAGATATTCAACTCATTTTGTAATTCAAAATAGAAAAAGAAAAAGAGAACAGAGCAGAAAAATTAACAGGAACATCAAGAATCAGAGAGAATTTTGTTGAAAATTATATTCGCCAATGTCTTGAAGTCAAAATTGTGCTTTGTAGATGTTATTACTGACCAAAGCGCAATTGAGATGATAATTTGGGAACTGGGTTCTGGCTTTGCAAATGCAGTACCACAGCAGAGCTTTTAAGAAAATACACCTTACAAGTACCACAGCTGATGTTCCCTTTGGTGCCCTGAAAAACAGTTCACAAGAGTGGAAATAATAATGATAGCAGGTGGCATCTGATGGCTGAGAATTTCCATCATGTGAATGAAAAACACGACTAAAGTTGCCTAGACATCGGTCTCAGTACAGTCTGCTCCCAAGCTAGCAGATGTACCAGAATTAAAAACAATTTATAAAATAGCAAGATTTGCAGTGCTAAAAGTGCAAGACACCCCAGATAGCTGAGCATTATGAAAAACGAACTGCTATTGAACATGTACTGAACAGGTTGTCCGGAGAGGTTGTGGCTACCCCATCCCTGGAAGTCTTGAAGGCCAGGTTGTATGGCGCGTTGAGCAACATGGTCTAGGGGAAGTCATTGCTGCCCATGGCAGGGGGATTGGAACTACACGATCTTTAAGTCCAAACTTTCTTCCAGCCCAAACTATTTTATGATTCTATGATTGTCAAAGCTCCTATTGAAATATCTTGTGGTCTAGCATTTGTATTGTCATTTAGTTGGAGTTTTTAAAACTTATTTCCACAAAATAGTATTGATTTAAATTAGTATTACAACATTCTGAGAAGTGTTAAATTCTGAACTGTCTTTAAGGTTTTGTTAGTTGCTTTTAAGTTTAATTTGTAATGCTATTATTTAATTTGTACTATTTTTGATAATCTTACTCTAATTTTATGACATTCATGAAGTAATTGTCACTTTACCACATCTCACAGCTTTTGGGAGTATTTTTTATTTTGATTTGAGTCTCTTCTGAAACAGCAGATGCCCATGTATAAGGGCATTTTATCAGAGTGCCTACAGTTTCTATCGTAATGTCTCCATCTTACAATTAACATTTAAAAAATTAATATTACGAAGAGTTAAAACAATACTGTATCTTCTTTTCAGTGGGCTTAAAATCTAGGAAGCATCTATCAAACCTGCTCATACTAATGTAAGATTCATTTTTTAACACAGTTTCCCCAAACCCTAGAATTTGACATGGCACAAAAGAGCTGTTCAGAAATACCACCATTTCTCCCACATGGAAATTCTGTGTTTGGACCAGTACTTGATTTTGCTCTCCATCTTAATCACTGAGCATGATACTGCCTTATGCTCTGTGACAACTGCTGATGAAAACTCCTTTTGAAAACTCCTTTTACCTTTCCAAAATATAATTTCTTGGTGAGTATAAGAAGAGCAGCTCACTGCTCCAGCAAGGATGATGTTGTCTACAAGGAAATGCAAGGTACTGCACCATTGCTGCTTCAGAGCTCTTCCCGGACCCATTCAGTGATAGCAATAAACTTTACAGACAGAGTTTAACTAGCCTGCTTTGTGAATAACTTGGAAATAACAGGGAAATCTATTGGCAGAGGCCGGAAAGCCTTGAATCCCAGGTTGCAGGTTTTGTGTTCAAATCTCTTCAGGCTATAGGACATGAAGCGAGGGGAAACTGCAGGCGACATTACTATTGCTGGGTGAAAATGTAAGGAAGTGGAGCTTCTGGAAGCTAAAATTTAGATTCCTTAAGAACATGAGATGGGACTGTAAGAAACTATTTTCAGATGGTACTGATAACCAATGCGGGTTATCAAGGGGTTTGAAGAATTTAGGACTACAAAAAACTAGCTAACTAACTAACATACTTCTATTGTCAATTATAATAGAAAATTGGTGATAGTACTTTAAAATTTTGACAGATCGTTTTTTCATTGAAGCAGGAAAGATGTTCAAGCCTTTCTTTCCATGCTCTGTGAAGGGTGCCCTCTCTCCTCACCATCGTCTCTATTTCCACCCTACTCACAGTAACAAGCTTTTTGATGATTTCTTAATTTCTTTGGTGTCTCCAAGTCCCTTCTGATCACCAGCCCATGTGTGTGTTGCTTCTGCACTGCACTGTCTCCTTGCACCACTACGTCCTGAGCAGCACAGCATCAGAGGCAGGTAGCCTAAATCCCACAGAGCTCTCCAGAAAGTTGAGTGGCAACGTGCATGGCTGAAATTCTACATGTTACCTCCAGCTGATTTCCCAAGCTCCCTTCCTTTACTCAACAGAGTAAAAAGCACAGCAAGTAGAGAGGAATGTGAGCAAACAAGTGATTCAGCAACACTTGCAGTAAAAAACAACCCGCGCTTTGGGAATGGCCAATTTCAACTGTTCCAGTGATTCACAGTTCCACAAATTAGTGATGTCGCCTTTCTACTTTGTAAGTGCTGAAACGGATTCAGTATCCCCCACTGAGGAGCAGGTGGAAATATATTCTATTGCCTTCTGCATTCATCAGGAGTGGTTTAAAAAAGCAAAACTCTGGAGAATGATGTGAGATCACAGTCATCCACACACAGAAAGCTGTAACTGCAGTTAATGACACAAGCTGCAGTTGTTTGGGGAAAAGATAACGCTTTTTTGTAGCAAATGCAGGTAACAATGTCAATTTTTAAAATTTAAGAATCAGATCTTTTCACGGAACAAACTGTCGTTCGTATTACTGTAAATTTTATAACAGCTGAAAATTTTCTTCAGCATTTTTTACTTTTTCTTGAAACAGCATTTTTTCTTAAGAAAGCTCAGCACTAATACTTTTAAAATGATTCACAACAGGATATTTTTTAGTCAGAATAGGCTTTGTTAAGTATATGTATGCTATGCGTCCTTGTGTTATCTCTGTACTTCTCCACACATTTTAATTTCTTACTTTCTGTTGGATTGATGGATGTACAGATGGCATCTGTAGACATTATCACTAGGATTAAGGTATTTTTTGTACTTCTGAACAGAGATGAAGTCATCATTCTCACTCTTTATAGGTGACACACTAATTACACTCTTGTAAAGGAAGCCAAAGCTATGAAAAAGCAACCTCATGTAGAATCTACTGCAATCAAGCTACAAATCAATGCATTTCTAACCACAGGTATGTATAAGAACATCTGCCCACTCTATTATTCTAATCATTCAATAATATTTCATGTGACTTAGTCTCTCAGAGTTACATATAGCAAAGCCACAAAGCTGGCTCTGCTTCTTGAAAAACAGATGAAGAGAACAAGCACAGCCATTGGGAACATTTACTGAAAGGTTAAACAATTGTAACTAGGAGTGAAGCGTAAAGGATGTCCTGTAAGTCAGGGATATCTCTGGGCTATGAACCTTTCTAGGGGAAAGTCATCCAAGAGACTGAGGCATACTTTTAAATAAATGACATGAAAGTCTTTATCAAATAGATGTTCACTGGAACTTAGTAAAAGCTTTTAGAACTTCCTTTCATGGTCAGGGGAAAACTTAGTTTTTCTTTTTAAGTATAAAGCAAAAGAAAAGAAAGAAAATCAACCTTATCCCAAATTTTGAAGTTTCCTACTGACTTTATTTAACTATGTGTCAAGTCTTCAACTTGTCCATTGAGTGACAGCAGAAAATAGATAGCACTGCATAGGTTTGTCATTGCAACCTGTCTGATGTGTCCATGCATGGATATTTAACGTGAAATAGTTATCCTGAATATCAGGCCTGCTGACTCAGAGGTACGTCCTATTTTGAGGGCACAGAACTGTTTTTCTTCATTAAAAAGATTAACTTTGCATTGTTTGAGGCTCAGGCATATTCTAATCCTGCTATTTCTGGATGTGACTGGAAAAATAAACATGAGATTAATTCCCAGGACAACATAAACAGGATTGATGCAATAAATTAGATTATTTAATTAAAGCTGTGCCACCCAGCTGCTTGCACAGCACTGGTACTTCATTCTACATGTCTGAAAGTCCAAAGGAAAACTTATATTCCTGTGTGGGCTTTAGATTTAAGATGTATCACCTTCATTACTTCTCGTATCATGTTTCCCCAAAAAGTTCTTTACAAGACTGGTGATGGACCATCAGGGGAGATTGCCTATCAGACACTAAAATGACACTATGCTTTGCTCAAGGAAAATGCCTTTTCTAACTCATCAAAAAGTGAGTTTGCAGTACAATCCCAAGCCTCTTCCCTTTCCTCTGTATTTATTAAAGGGTTGATATTTCTAAATCTTTGCCAACAAGCTCTTACTGCCATCATCCTTTGCCTTTCTTACATCACTCCCTGCTTTGTGCAGTCAAATGTGGAAATGAACAAACACAAAGCAACAGTTCAGGGCTGAGCAATAATCAGAAGAGCCTTGAAAGTTCTCAACTCACAAGAGTTATCAAAGCGGCCACTGGAAGGTGCTTAAAGCCTTTTCATCTGCTGCTAACATTTCATGGACAGAACAGGCACCTCAGAGAGTGAATATTCACCACCTTCCCTTCTAGAGCTTTCTTTGCGTAACACGTGGAGGTGGGCAAGGATAAGAAAGGAGACAGTTTCCTCTAAAGCCAATTCATAGCAAATGAAAGAGGAAGTCAGTCTTCCAGCTCAGTAGCCACATCAGTCACGATGGAGAATCAGTCTTCCGTTGAGGCAGTTCTTACTGCCAGGTGAGGGAGAGACAAGGGGAAGGCAGGAAATCATTGTTTCTGTCCCTTTACCTCTTTGCATTTCACCAAATTTCTAGCTCTTGAGCACTGAACCCTAACCATGCCCTGGAAAGATGTAAGTGTTTGGTTTGGTCTTGGTGTAAATAATATTACCATTTCTATGTGAAGAACTCTTTCAACAGGCAATAAGCGAAAATATTTTCAGAAAGCTCACAGTGACCTTGCAGCCTCTGTACTTTTTCCAAAAGTGGTAGAGGTGTTTAGGAACTTAGTTCTCATGAAAATCAAAGAGAGTCATGTGCTTCGTCTATTTTGACATGTATGTAAATCCCACCAGGTGCCATGCTACATCTTTAGGCACCTAAATATCTTTGAAATCATGTTGTCAATTATTGATGATGATGGAACGTAGAATCCAAAGTCCACTGAGTGCTTTGAAACTTTTAGTGTAGGACATATTTGAGCTGCTTTTCGTCTTGTTTCAGGAGCAGACTCCCTTAACAGCCAGTCATGTGGAGACCACAGGAATTGCTTTTCTGCTGTATTTGCATCTCTGCTCTGCTGAATTTTTTGCTTTGCCCTTCACTGTGACCTCTTTTTTATTCTTCCGGTTTTATCTGTTTGGGGAGATAACATTTACAATTTTATTTTTACTAAATACCCGTATCTGTCTCTTTATGTTTTTCTGGAAATAGCTATTAGAAAAATAATGTTTCCTGTTTTCCATGGAAGATTGAATAGAGGATGACTACCGGTCAAGTGTTCAGCTTACAAAAGCTTATAAAAGCAATGCAGAAAGGACTTTCTGTTTTTCCAATGAAGCTGCAAGACCGTTGTCTCCATCTGCATTCCTACGCCAACTCTCCGCAGCATTCTTTTTAGCTTATCGCGTGTATCTCTGAGGATACACCTGCATAACATTCAAGGCTAGGACACACCATCAGGTTATCTAGTCTGACACTTTGTTGTCAGAGACTCCTATATTTCAACAAGGCTCCTTTTCAGCTGATGTGCATCTTCAGTTAGGCAAACAATCATCTTGTGCTGACATCAGGGAAAGCAATATCCACCCTACTCTTAGTGTCAAGAACATGCACCTCATTTTCAGTCTGGATTCAGTGAGATTCAGCTCCCAGTCATTCACTCTTGTTAAAGTTTTCCTGCTAGATTAAAGGAAGTTACAGTAGCCAGAGTATTTTTTTTCCTGTGAAGGTCCTTAGTATCCACATTAAATAAGTCAGCTCTTTCTGAAGAGATTACTAGAATACTTTATTCTTCTCTGTGAAGAATATCTTTATTTTGTAAGTAACTTGAGTGACTTTTTTCTGTTCCTTCTCCAATTTGGACACCCTATTGACATGCAAGTTTCCATCTCTCCAGTGCCTTGTATAGAGGTGATATGTGGCCATGGTCTGTGTTCCTTGTTGTGAGATTTGCAATTTCATGGCTATTTGAAAAAAATACCAACCTCAATTTACCATTCACCTTCTCAATTTTAAAGCTACTTTCCTGATGTAAATGTAAGTGGCACTGTAACACATGAGGCAGCAGGGAATTGGGCCCTGAGGGTAGAAAGACTATATTTGGGTGTCACAAGAGAATATAACTCTGAGTAATGGGATAAAATTAAGCAAGGGAAAATTTAGGCAGACTGGAAAGAAATACTTCTTAACGGTGAGATCTATGAAGTTATAGAAGAATCTTCTGTGGGAATTGATGGATGCCTAGTTACTTCAGACATGTAAAACTAAACTGGATAAAGCACTTCAAGGTATTCTATAAGGAGTTATCCTGCACTGCCAGATAGAAGGATTAGATAGGATTAGTAGGTCATTTCCATCTCTACTTTCTGTGATTTTGTTGTACAAAGTGCCACAAACAAACTGCATAGCAGTGCCATGACCAAGTTATTAGTCAGGAATGAATAAGCCTGTAGTATAGGAGGTGAAACCTGAAGTTCCACTCAGCCAGCTGGGAAAACTACATGGATTTTACAGGTGTATGGGCATTAGTTCATATAATGATATTACCAATTGACATTATAGTTAAGATTAGACCAAAGACAGAGTCTTTGCTAGGGGTTGTACAACCACACAGCAATCCAAGCCATGGCCCCTGCAGAAAAGTACAAGTGGATGAACAGTCTAGCAGAGCAAGCTGTCAAAAGAATATCAGTCAGTAATTCCCTAAGACGGATACCACACAGCTCTAAGGTCCGCAACTTGATCTTCCTTTTTTTTGTGTGTGCTTTAACATGATTTGTTCCTATATTTGCTCCCCACTTATAACAAGCTGTGCTCACTTACTTATTAATCTTGTACATTCACTTGTGTGCATGAGGAATCACTAAGCAACATATTGTTTACTACTTCCACTATGTAATTTTTACTTTCGTCTTTCCTCCTAATGTCTCTAAATCTAACTGCAAATAAACATGAATTATAGGTTCTTGTACTGGGTCAGGCTGGAATGGAGATAATTTTTTTGATAGCAGCCCATATGATGCTGTGTTTTGGATTTGTGGCTCAAACATTGTTAACAAACAAGTGTTTTGGCTATTGATGAACAGTACTTGTACAGCATCAAGGCTTTCTTTTTTCCCCAGTCTTCCTGACAACATCAAGCTGGAAAGAGGGTAGGAGGGGATACAGCTGCAAGAGCTGACCCAAATTTGCCAAAAGGATATTTCCTACCATGTAATGTCACTCTCAGCAATAAAAACTGAGCAGAGAGGAAGAACTGGAGGTAGGCTGGTTGTTGTGCAGACTGGCTGAGCATTAGTCTGATTGTGGGAGATAGTGAGAAGTTCCCCCCCACCCCCCCGGCCCCTTCATTTATTAAGTTGTCTTTGTATCAACCCATGAGCTCTCTCACTTTTGCTCTTCCCATTCTCTCCCCCATCCTGTTGGTGGGTGGGGAATGAATGAGTGCTGTGTGAGAGTTTAGCTGATGGTCAGGGACAACACCCTACAATGTCTTTTTTCTGAAAAAAAAAAAAAAAAGCAAAGAAACAGGCAGACAGGATTCTACCCCTCAAAATTCCTGTCTTTTACATGTTGTAACCTGGGTGACTAAACAGATTGTCAAATATGTTAAAAAAAAAAAAAAAAGCAAAGAAACAGTCAGACAGGATTCTACCCCTCAAAATTCCTGTCTTCTACATGTTGTAACAGTCACTCTGAAAACAGGCCTAGCCAATTCAAAATGCACAATAACAAATATACAGGCACTCCAGTTCCTCACCACTGCAGTTCTTACCTCTTTCTCATACTTTGCCTAATAAGGCACAAGAAAATTTGTGAATAAATATGTTTTGTTTTCTGTATGTGACCAGCCACTTTCAAAATACCTTGGCTCTCTTCGTTTGGCTTCACAATTCCATTTTGCCCTTGTAAGCTGCCTAAATTGAGACAGCCACTACATCTCACCAGCCTCTACAGATCTGATAAAGGGGTTCTTCTGAAAGCACCCATACCCTCCCATCTGTTGACATCTATCATGTGACATCTCTCACATTAGGGAACACGAGACACATGGCAGTGCCCAAGCTGGGCTGCTGAAAGCTGTCAGTGCTTCAGTTACCTCCTAACTGGAAACACACACCTGGGAGTGGGCAGGGCAGAGTGAGGAGGTGCAAACCCTGCTCTTGAGAGACAACAGAGATGCCTTCCTGCAATGTGTGCAAGCACAACCCATTTCTTCATTGGAAAAAAATCTGAGATAACATTCGGATCCCAGATGAAGCATTCAACCCGTTGCAGATAGATTAACCCAAAACATTTCAGGCAATGTGGCGTGTATCTATTCCTCTAGTGAGTATGCCAAGCATGGGTTTTTTCTAAGTATAAACTTATGGCATAAGGTATATTTTAGTTCATTTTACTTTTCTGGCAGTGCTGAAAGTACTGTCATTGCAAAATATTTTTTCTGAGAATGGTGTCACATTTGGGTGACATCCTAACATCCTTCCAGCCGTAAAAGCAATAGGATAAAGAGCATAGGGAGATAAGCAACAGGTCCATAATTCCACCAGCAAACTCTTTAAATAGCCATATTTGAAAGCAAAAAGCAAAAAACCCCAGACATATAGAATGAAAGAAAAAGCGACTTGGCCACCAGGTGTCAGTAGTTATTCTCTTATTGTCATGGAATCATTAACATAAGGACTGCAAGGGTAACAGCTGAGCCGAGGAAGCCACAAGATTAAGTGGATTTTTTTGTTGTTGTTCAGGCCAGGAATTTAAAAATTACCACAAGAATTTGTCTTCCTGTCTGTATAGAGCACAATAATAAAGAACATGCTGTTGGTGTATAAAATGGTCCTTCCCTCTGTTTCTTATTGTGTTTTTGCAAAAGGCAATGACTTGCTTTCAAAGCAAAGAAAAGTACAGTTAATGAAAATGCATCTGTGGTCAACCCATGCAAAAAGCCACTGGGACCTGCTAGGTCTTGTGTGCTCTTGTCTGATTAACTCCTCTTTGCTCTGCCTGTCTAATACTATAATGTCCCTCCTCCAAAGGGTGAATAAACACAGACTTCCCCCCAGCCTCATGATTTCACTGCATGATAGGTTAGCAAGAATAACCTGGTTAACCTGGTTCTGTGGCAGTCATAAGGTAATGTTTTCAATTTTTGCATCTAAGATTAACTTTTGGTTTATGTTTTCATGACTGCTGAGTGAGTTCACTTGATTGTTACAGTGACATCGTTAAAAAGCACATCAGTATTTGTAACTTCAAACCCCCAGAGACTTTCGTATTCAGGAGGCAAAGATTTCTTTTGGTGGCTTGAGAAACATCACTACTCTCCTCCTCTGCTAACACTGCCTGGTGTGAAACATGCACGTTATGATAGAGATATCTTTATCATAATCTACCTTTATCAACCATCTGGGTGAGGGGATCGAGTGCACCTTCAGTAAGTTTGCAGACAACACCAAGTTGGTCGGGAGTGTTGATCTGCTTGAGGGTAGGGAGCTTCTACAGAAGGTCTGGTCAGGATAGATTGATGGGCCAAGGCCAGTAGTATGAACAACAAGGCCCAGTGCCAGGTCCTGCACCTGGGTTACAAAAACCCCATATAACACTACAGGCTTTGGGGAGAGTGGCTGGAAAGCTGTCTGGTAGAAAAAGACCTGAGGGTGTTGGTTGTCAGCCAGCTGAATACAAGCCAACAATCTGCCCAGGTGGCCAAAAAGGCCAATGGCATCCTGGCTTGTATCAGCACTGGTGTGGCCAGCAGGAGCAGGGCAGGGATTGTCCCCCTGTTCTCGGCCCTGGTGAGGCTGCACTTTGAATACTGTGTGAGTTTTGGTCCCCTCACTTCAAAAAGAATGTTGAGGTGCTGGAGTGTGTTCAGAGAAGGGCAATGAAGCTGGTGAAGGGTCTGGAGAGCAAGTCTAATGAGGAGTAGCTGAGGGACATGGGGTTGTTAAGCCTGGAGAAGAGGAGACTGAGGGGAGACCTTATCGCTCTCTACAACTACCTGAAAGAAGGTTGTAGCGAGGTGGGTGTTGGTGTCTTTTCCCAAGTAACAAGTGACAAGATGAGAAGAAATGGCCTCAAGCCTTTCCACAAGGTGTTTAGATTGCATCTTAGGAAAAATTCCTTCACTGAAAGTGTCAAGCCCTGGAACAGGCTGCCCAGGGATGTGGTGGAGCCCCCATCTCTGGAAGTGTTTAAAAGACGTGTGGATGTGGCACTTAGGTACATGGTTTAATGGGACTTGGCAGTGTTAGGTTTTGTTAGGTTTGCAGACTTGATAATCTTAAAGGTCTTTTCCAACCTAAATGATTTTATGATTCTCTGATAGATGCATCCACAACACTGGATGTGCAACTACTGCAGCCTAGCTCCTGGTTTTAGATAGGGGTTGCAATGGGCCTTAGTAAGTGCTTGGATTCACTGTTGAGAGCGTGCATGTACCAACACAACAAAATACAAGTCAGATCATTCTGCCAGATCACCCTCCCTGGGGTGAGCAGATCTGCACATCAAGGCCTTCACTTGTTTTATCTCTGCTAAGGATAACCGCTCGGGGAGACACATGGGTTTGACACCCTTAAAACCTTTGTAACTGAGGGTCACAGCCTAGGGATTCTTGAACACTTGTCCAGCTGATCAGGTCTTATGTTTTTAAGCAAAACCATTTTCTTCCTAAACATCATTTGCATTGGTTGGTGTCCCTTTTTGGTTTTTCATTAGGGAAATAATGAAAGTGTATAGAAGTTTGGCATCTTTAGTCTAGCTACCATTCGTTTGGTATTCAGAAGATATTTGAAGTCCCGTGGACAACTGCCTGGGTGACATGTCTATTACTAAATTTCCCTGGGTGGAAATTGGAGGAAAAGGCACTGATTGTCCTTATTAAGTAGTTCTAAGATTTACTATGAAAAAATGCTGCACAAGACCCAGGCATTTTTTATTATCATTATTTTTTTAAATTATGCAGCAATAAAAACAAGGCAGGGTCATCAATGACAGCTGAGCAGAGCTTTAGTTAGGAAATGGTCTGATGATCCAAGCTGACATTTTCATTGCTTTATAAACTCAATAGTTACCTATGTTATCTGTTGTGAGAACCAAAGCAAAGTGGGAAAGGAGTCTGCAGCAATCAAACTTAAAGACAAGGCTGAACGTGAACATTGTGAAATTTTAGGAAAGCTGGTACAAGCAGGATCAGAGAAGCTCCAGAATGTTGAGACTCTGAGAAAGGGACCATCAGGAACCACTCTGCAAGCAAACCATGAATACCTGAAAACACCAGTCTCTGAACAATCATTTTTATGTAGGGATGAGCACCAAAGCTTTAACAGAGAGACTCGCCTTTCTTAGACAGGTTGAGGGCTGGACCTCTGTGTGCTGATGCATCCCAGCCACTGGGAGCTTGGGAGGGCTTAGCAAAGGCTCATTCCTAGTGAGGCTCAGCAAGCCCCTGCACAGGGATTTGGAGATGCAGATCTTTCTCTTTTTTTGAAGTGTAGCTGTGTAACTTTTGTTTTGAAGTGTAACTGTGTCAGACCCTTGTTTCTGACAATTACCTTCATTTAAGCAAGACCTCTGAGTGTGTAACAATGGAATTATCTATTTTTTTGACAATTAACACAATGTTTTTGCATGAGCTGAAGGTCAGAGGATTAATGTGGTTTTATCTGCAATGCATTTTTAAAAGCTCATTAAGAATCATTCAGTTCACTCTGTACTAAAGACTGAGAACATTTCACATTAGATGACTCTTCCTCCTCTGCAGCAGCAGAAAGAAAGAAATAGAGGAATGGAGTACAAAAGGAAGGGAGAAAGAGTGAACTGGCCTGCAAACAAACAAGTACATTCCAGGGAGGCAGTTAATGGAGAGCACCACAAAAATGCATTCTGGTAACACTAGAGATAAAATTGTCTCCTGGACAAAAGGGTTAATCTAAAATATTAATCAGCAAAAATATTTGGTATTTATAATCATCACAAGCATTCCTTAATAGAGGAAGAGAGATGGAGAGGAACAGATGGAAGTGCTGCTCTCAGAGGATTGTTTTAGAGATGTTTTTATCACCTAGTCCTTACGGAGCATCTCCCTCTCTCTCTCTTTCTTACACCTGACATCTTGTACACACCACTGTTCCGTGAGTTAGTAGGCCTCCTGTCTTCTGGGAAGAGGTATGTGAAGGTGAGGAACAGAGGTAGGACCAGGGTGCCAGGCAGACAGCTTCTGACAGAAAGAACTGCCTGCTGTCATGGGTTGTGGTGAGGAGACAACATGCTGCACACCCCTGGCTTCAGGGGTTGCAAAGGCTGGGAAAAGCAAAGTGAAACACAAAATCAGAGGCATCCAGATGCAACATGAGGATTTGAAAACCAGGGCAAGGAATGTATTTTAAATATGGTGGCATCTTCCTAGTCTTTTAATGCGGAAAGGTAGGAAAATTGGAAGCTCATCCTGTGCTCTTGCTTTTTTACACTGCTGATTCAAGCACTCTGAGCTTCATTTGCGGTGTCTGCCCAAAGCATGTAAATACTATCAGACATTGAGGGGCCTTACTTCAAAACGCCGATGCACTATTATTCTGTTGATAAAACGTGGCAATTATTTCAGGCTTAAAACCTTTTAGGGATAACAATAGGTGCTGCCAGTCAAAGATAGAAAGTAACACACATTCAAAGAGCAAGCTAAATGAGGAATAACAGCAACATGTGTACTTAGAATACATTATGGATTACCATCTTCTTACACAAAGGCTAGTAAACTCTTCAAAATGCAGCAACCTAAGGAGCTAATAAAAGGGACAGAAATGTGTGGATGTCTCGGTTTGTCTAATTTGTGTCTTTCTAGCATTGGTAGGATGACTCACCGGATTTAGCAACAGCTTGTGAACATGAACATATTAATAAATTTATGCTGCAGCTCTTCCATAAAATGTAATCTTTTACAATTCTGTATTCTCAAGTGAAACACAAGCTTAGAACCAGAATAAAATCAGAAAAGATATTTGAACTGTCAGCTTATTTTCTTTATAAATCTGTGTTTATACATTTCAATATGCAATTTAACTTGGAAAAGAGTATTCCTGTTCATTCCCATCCCTTCCTCAGTATGACACTCCCTACTACAAAAGACTGAAACATTTAAATGCGGGACTGCCAGGATAGTACTCCAAGGTACTCTGTATCATTCTGTATATTTTTATATTGTACTAAACATGAATTAATATTTTTGCTTCCATCCATAAACACTTGAATACAAAAGCTTATGTAGATCATGTACAACTTAATGGCAAAGAAACCAGTTGCATATTGAAATATGCATATGTAATCCACAATGTTAGTAAACAATGAGATATATATCTTTCAGCTTTTGGTGAAATACAACGGGTATTAGATACCCATTAATTACATAACAGAGCACAAGGCTTGCCTTGAGGACATAGTAGCTATATGAATCTTTCAATTCTATTTTAAACCTTTCTCCATGGTTTTAGGCATCACTCTAGTCTGCAGAAAGGTTCATCTGAACCATCTTGATGGCTTGTAGAAGGTTATAAAGAAAGTGTCTGACAAAGCAGCAAGTCGAACAAGTGTTTCTAGGTGTTAATATGATGACCAAACCACAGGCTGACCATTTCTTTTCCTTCTTGATTTTAATGAGACTATTTCACGGTCTGTGTCATCTACTAGATGCACTACTGCGTGGACAAAGACTCAGAAAGACAACTACCTATTTTCTACCACATTAAGTACTTTGATTCATTGATATTTCTATTTATTACTTAAAATGAGCTGAATTTGTCAAATAATTGCTACAAAATTTATGCACTCCATTCAGGCTTTTCATGTCATGCACCCTTTGAAAATATCTATGCTGTTAATTTAGTTTATGAAATAAAACAGCGTTTCTAATGTGTTAGTAAAAATCCCAAGCTCATCAAAATGAAAATTTTGTGTATTATATGTATACATACGTATATGCATATGTATTACGCATAAGATGATATATATAATATAATGGAAACAATTATGAATATATGTATTAAAATATACTGTGATATCTCTCTCTGTTTCTTTACCTACCTATCTATCTATCTATCTATCCACCTACCTATCTCTGTCTCCAGCTTAGATTCTTCAGTGATAATGAATTACACACGCCCCTATCTCAATTGCTTAAACCTGAAATTGCTTGCACTAAATAGACAGATGCCGTCTGCAGAGAAAGATTAACTTCAATTTCTTACCTGCTTTTTTAGTTTCAGGGACAGCTGTCTTCTCATGAGCTTTCTCTTTTTTCCCTTCTTTTTCTAAGATTTAATTAAAGAAAGTCATTTGACATGCCAGAACTCTGACATCATGCACTCAAATATGCAGTCAGCCAAGTCCTGGCGGGCACATGCTGAAAAAAATGTGGCTTATATGAGAGTTTAGTTCAGATTATTCCCTTATAGCACTCACACCCAACTAGCCACAGAGCAATCAGCTGAAAAGAAAAATTAATCAGTATGCATCAAGTATGGATGATTTAGACCCTTAATAATTCATCAAAGGCTAGGGGAAAATCACCAGTGCGCGGATGTGATACCTTTTAGTTCAAGTTCCAGTAGCAATGAGATCATTAAAATATAATGAATGACATAAATATTTTCCCATGAAAGCAAGATGCTTTGTGAGAATGAATGATCTGAAATGTTATTTAGATGGCTATCAGTGCTTTGCAGTTTGATCACTTCAGATAGTGGTGTAACGTGGACCAAGTGACACCTCCCATGAGTTTTGTGTATGGCAGTATTACCTGGCATACATAGGACTCAATTAACTGGATTAACAAGACCATAGATGGCCATAGATGGCCAACAAACAGCACCTTTTTAATTGTCAGAAAAAGAGTTTAGAGAGTATTGGCCACTGCACCCATCAGATATCAGATACTGAAGCAGCAGTAACATGTAAATAGTGGTTAAGCAACTAAGAGAAGGACAATAAAGAGCCAGAAGCATAGGAGTAACCTAACAAAAAACCATGAGATTTGAGCCAGGAGCAGGAGTAAAAGCTGAATGTGGCTAATAAGAACTATTCCCAAACCACACCTTTCTTCTTAGTTTCAGTTGTAGCCCTCTTCACATCAGTCTTCTTCTTCTCCTCTTTTCTCTCTAAAAATGGAAATAGAAATTCAGCTGACGACTTTTCATATATATACATATATAAACACATGTATGTATGTTTGTAATATATTTGGGATGGGAATCCTTGACTAACTGCAACAAATCTAGATCTTATTAGCCGATCTCTTTTTTTAGGAGTTTACTATCAGCAGCTCATAAATATAGCTTAATACTCAGAGAGTGAATGAGGCGCTAAGGATAGAATTGGAACCAGTATGTACACCAGATAATTACTTAAGTAATAATTCAAGAAATTATGCCCATTAACCTTGAGCAATTAAGAGTTTATTGTGGTGATTCACGCACCTGTTCCACTTGTTTTATAAAACCTAACTGAATGGCAGCAAAACTTGCAAGAGGTACTTGGGAACAAGTGCAGCATGCCACGGAAAACCTGCATATATAATATATCTTTATAACACTTTTTATGAATGGAACCTTTGAAAGTGTCATTACAGGACTTCTGTTATGGAGAAGTGCAGTTCAAGTGTCATTTACAAAAGATCACAACTTGTTCTTTTAGAAGCATCTGCCTTTATGTTAATTGGACAACAGTAGAAATAAGGATAATTTTTGGTCTTTTAACAAGCAGTTTAATTATTTATTCAATGAATGCTATTAATTAGAAAATTGAGAGTTCAGTAGAGGAAACATGGAATCTATAATTCTTGTTTTTCCTTTGGGAAATAAATCCCCATTTTCATGCGGAAAAATACGAAAGTGTAAGAATAGCTAATCTGAATGACTTTTTTAACTGCACGTCCACAAAAAGCCAGATTTCCTACCTTCAGTTTGTGTTGCTTGGCTTTGGATGATGATGTAGTTAGTGGAACTATAGTTTTCATTTTGTGATGTTTTATCGTTATGAATGTTGATGAGAAACCAAGTGCATACAAATATACAGGACCATAAGCCTTTAAGTGAGAGCCTTTTCTTCACTTGAAAAATATTTAGGGTATAGGAATATTTTCTGAAGCAAAAAAATTTATCCCTTGCATAAATTAACATGAAGGTAAAGGAGAAATTAAGAAACTTACTTGTCACTTCTCTAGTTACCACAATAGACTTTTCCTCTGCATGAAAAAATATATACAAACAGGGAATTAAAATTATTAATTGAGAAACTGCACAATGTGCTTCCTAAACCAAAGCAAAATATGTGTACATTTGATAGAAAAATTGCTATTTTCATAGAGTACGTGGATTCCACAGTCCACCATCCCATGGTGGTTTCATAAAATTATTTTGCCTATTGTGGCAAAGTTATTTGAATCTATTTTACCAATATTCAGGGTCTCCCCAAACCATAGTTCTGCTGATTTTCTGACAATAGTGCTTAACGTTAATCATCATCTTGAGATGTTCCAGTTCTTCGTTTTAAGCAGATTTGCTCAATATATTTTCCTGTTTTGACAAAATGAAGCAGAAAATCCTTGCATGTGCTTAACAGAATGTTTCTCCCAGTGTTTGGTGTGCTCAATTCTCTCCCTGCTGAAACCCTGAGCATCCTGGAATTCAGGCTACAATTTCTTTTGTGTCTTGAGCATGCTTTAAGATTCTCAGATTTCTTAAGCACCTATAGAGCATCAGAGTACTCCTCATTCTCCACAAGCTTGTTTGGTCCCTCATTTTTGTGAATATTTTAATATTCTTGTTATTGTCTGACTCTAGGGTTCCCAGGAGTGTCTCTTTCTCTTTGACATGCTGTTCCAGAGTCTTCTGCTAGGGACTGTGGCTGCCTCCTCAAAATGGAAGACTCTTCAGCCTCAGATTACAAACAAGCTGTCCCACAGTTCCACTTTTCTGTGTCTTCTATGACTTTTCAGTATTTCATTTCCACGTGCAACGTGCAACTCTTCTAATTTCTAAAATGTGGTTTAATTCTTTGCTGTCTCTGCCTGATTTTACTGAAACTGCTAAACATACCAAGTCTATCCGTTACTGTCAGGAAGAAAAATTGTCCCTCTGTCTTCCTTCTGTTAGCCTTTACTGTTAATAACTGGAGACTGAAATGCTCCTGGTACTTCAGTGATTTTTTTTTTTCTGAGTGCCTCAGATCTGGTGGAGCTGTTAACGGCTCCACTCTTCCAGTTAGATTAATTTTTTTGGCCCCTTATACTTCTGGGCTAGATGATACATAGGAATAATTTGTAAGCCCAAGGTCTTTACAACCAACAAGATTCTCTTTAATCGGAGACCATTTCTGCCTTTAAAATATTTCATGCTTCCGGAGCCTGGCCAAGTTTCATAGCAAGAACCATATGTACCTTGAGAGCCATGAGCTGAGACATGGAGTCTTGAGAAGTGGATATTTGTATAGAGGATGTACAGAAAGTAGTAGGAGTTCATACTGCAAATAATGTGAAGCACAAGGAGACTACGTCTGTGGCTAAAGGGTTTTTACTGCTAAGTTATTCCACCAATTAATTCCACTGACATAATTTTCTTCCATCAAACTCTCAAGTTGCAATATTCGGAGTGTCCAGGGAGCCAAGAGACATCTGTATTTGATATGAATTTTCTAGAGGATGATTGCATGAATGTATTAAAGGACTGTAGTCCCTATTTCCCGCTAGTGCTGCCCAGTTAAATATAACCACTCTTTGTTGAGTCTGAGAAAAAGAGTCACAGGACTTCCATTCACATCTCACCTACATCTAGCCCCACTGATGCCCCTCACAGCTCCTACTTACAAAAGTTTATGTAAATGAGGAGGATGGACTTAGTAAATGGATATTATGGAAAGAGCTATTTCTGATTTAAGGAAATAATCCCATTTCTTGAATAAAATAATTTCCTCTCAATTTGAGTAGCTCACATTTAGATTGTTGCCTATTAAACATAGATTTAACACCAGCAAAAATTGTAACTTCTGAAGCAGTAAACGCAGTGGGTTTTCTCCAGATATGCACACAGTTAAATTAAAAGACAGAGCAAATAATCAAATAGGAACTTATGCAAGTCTTTTGCACTGTAAAATATTAAACTATCTGTTAATTAAAAGTACTTTTTTTTTTAACTAGGAACAGCAACAGCAATACAAATGTCCATGGATCAGCTGCATAAAGAGGACTCATAGTATGCGTGAACAGTGGGTTACACAGGAAAACACAAGGGGTTTTTCTTGTAATTCAGGGTTGACTACAATTTGGAAATCAAGTGCAACATATGCAAAAAGTGCTCATCTTCAGAAGCCTGCAATACCTTTACAAGAATGAAATAGGTATCTATGCAAATGGAAGAGTACAAGATGACAGAATCAGTCAGCAAGACAAGCAACAGACTTTGCATTTGGCCAAGTATTTCTGTAGACCCCACACAAAAGTGAAGTTTTATGTAGTACAAGAGGGAATTCAGTGAGCATAAGACACATGAATTAAAGCAGTGTTGTGCTACTGAATGGGAAATGTAGGCTAATTTTTTTCCCTGGGGGAAAAAAAAGAAGCAGCATAGAACAACTTTCTTGGGAAGTGGCTGACCCAAAGACAAAAGCCCTAAAGCAAGGAAACATTTGGGAAGGAATTATTTGTTCCTGATTAAAGGGTGAAGGACTGAGGACACCAGTAGAAATCCAAGAAAGATTCAACAGAGGTTGTGAAAGAGGTGTTTCAGCCTGAATCATCTTTACCAGCTTTGACAATGTCTTTGTGCTATTTTTCATGGGCAACAGGGGGAGGGGAGATAACAGAAACATGCTGACAATGCAGCACTTGAAAACAGGACTGGTAAGACCAGTGTCAGCACTGAGTGGAATCTAAATTTAGTGATGCATGCGAGTTGCTGGTCACAATGCCATGGAAAAGCCACCTAGGAACTGGAAGAGGAAGGTACTTCTTCATGTTACTCCAGATGCTCCATGTGCTTATGGAAACATTGACTCTGGAAGGAATTGTCAGCTCATCCCATCCCGTCTGAGAAACTAAGGTAAGCAGGGCAGCAAAAAAGGTGGAAAGGCATGTGTATAACAAACACTAACCAGTGGAACCGAATGCCAGAAGTTTGGAGGTGTTCTGGTTCAGATAAGCATTCTAAAGTTCAGATACTTATACAAGGCTTATCTACATTTATCTAAAACCCTGTTGTCAGGAAATCTCAGGAGGGAAAGCTCTTCAGAGAGACTTTGGATATTGTCTGACTTTGTCAGATACTACAACAGCTTTCCTTGCCTACTGATTCTGGTCCCGGCAGAAACAGGGAGCAGCAGAGATGCATGTATACTCATACAAAACAGAACAAAACAAATATTAATTCAGCTTTTTTTGAGAAATTGTAATTCAGACTGAACGCCATACCTTCATTCCAGGTAAAACTTTATTCCATTTTCCTGCAAGCATCTCTTTACACCTTAAGCTGTCACTGCCATGATTTTAAAAGACCACTCCAAATAAACACCACCTTGTATTTTAGAATTGTATTTCTTCATTAATTTTGAAGAGATTATGGTTCTTCATTTGTTTTAATTGGTGAACTCCTTTCCCTGATGAAGTTAATGAAAGTTTTGCTGTTGATTTCAGTGGGACCTGGATATCCTTTCAAATATTAATATTACCTTTCCAGGTTTTTATGAGATTTCTTTCCCCTTTACATGTTGCTTAGGGTGGAGACTGACAATGATTGGTCAGTTGAACTTTCGATTCTAAACAATTTCATGCACATTCTCACGATAAAGTCCTCTTTAGAGTTACAAATATCTTGGAGAAATTAAAATGCAAAGATGTATTTCTGCTTCATTTAGGATGTCATGGAACCTCATGCTTTAACATTAAATCTAACTTTCAAGTAAAAATTTACCACAGCTGTAACTTTGTGGGGAAAAAAAACCCCTTTATGCAGTAAGAGTGTCCTTGTTGGTCCAGTTATCTTCTCTATGACAAATAATTCTGTCTTGTCTCAGCCAAACTATGGATAAGCCATGAAGGATCAAAGAAACCTAAATAGTATTAATCTATAGTTCTTAGAATTGCTTAATTTCACACATAAACCCAAATATGCACAGGCACACATACACTCACATATTCTCTCTAACTTATAGGTGAACATTTAGGCCAAAATTAAGTGCATTTTTTGCAAAACTCTTTTTAAACTGCACCATTTCATTTTAGCAGAGTAATGCACTATAGTCTGAGCAAGTGAGAGACTAATGGGACATATGGGTCATTGGAGATATAGTACAGCCCGAAGTCCTAGGCGATCTCTCCATCCTGGTTTTGCTTTTTGAAAGTGCTTCACTTTTTTAAAATCCCTGTCTGCAATGCTATTTGGCAGCTTTAAAGATTGCTTATGGAGGTAGTTTTGAGGTCTGCAGAAAGTGTGCAATAGCAATATCATGCTTGAAATTCCTTGTGCTTTCATGTGATCCGCATAAGTGGTCCTCATTTCTTCCTGTAGTGATTACAGAGTCCTTTCTCATGGATTTGTTAAATTAAGCACCAAAAGTGTTAATAGCGTGGGGCCATATGTTGCCCTTGCTAAACAACACAGTAGGGAGCAAAGGAGTACAAATACCAGTGTAATGAAGCCAAGGGAAAAAAGAGAGGGCATGCCAACCTCTATAATGAGATCAGCAATAGAAACTCCATGTGAAAATGGTCGATGTCATATATGCTGCAAATATGATTATGACGTAGAATTAAATTCCATGGGGAACACTGACTTCTTAAGGTATGACTCTTCCTAACAAGAGTCAAACCAACAGAGCCAAGGCACCAGGGTTAGCCGCCTTCCTCCTTGTCACTTGACACTCCCACTAGGCAACGGGAATCCACAGCAGCACCGATTATGTTAGCGGTGCTGTGAACGGTTTTGATGATGCATTTTATGGCGCATGCCTTTGAGCAAGAATGTCTGAGTAAACCTCAGGGATGACATTTTCTGTCCAAAGAAACATGGAATTTCATTCTTTGAAAGCCCAGAGAATCTTAAACCAACTAAGTATTTCCTTTTGCAGTGAAACATCTGCAAAAGATTATTCCTGTTCTGTAACACTTAAAAAACGTTTTGAAAAATTAAAGAAATATTCAGTTATTTGGTTTTTGTTTTGTTGAGTAAATTTGGGTGAACATTTGTTTTAAAATGCATAATCTAATATAAATTGATTAATAATAATTGATTAATAATAATGATAAATCATAGCAATATGTCTAATCAAAATACACATATATTTGTACATAATTTTTATACAATTTAGTAAGCTTTTTTCCCAATGTTTGCTAAATTTTTGTATCTTATACTAGAATTAAGATAACACAGGAGAGCCTCGTCATTCAGTAAAATACCAAGGGCTTTCTGAAACTGAAGATTTAAGCTTTTTTCATCACAGCTAAATCATTAGAGTTTACTGCACAAACGTCTAAAAGAAATCATTAGATAACTCACTTTGAAACATTATGCATATTGCTTCAAAGGTTTTACTGTCTTTAGTACAGACTCATGAAGATGTAGGGCTCATATTTCTCAAAATCTTTGTTTTATTCTGTGTATACCTACCGAAGCTACCTAAACTGTTTCTTCTAATAAACTAGATTAAAACCTAACTCATTGGATAATGGTATTTCTGATGAAAACATTTTTCTTACTTTTTTAAACTCTCCTTTGGATTACAATTTATCGGAAAATAGATTTTCATCCACAAATAATGTCAGTATGATTACAAATGCTTTAAATTTGGAGAAAACTTCAGAATTATGCAGTTTGGAAAGGTTTTTGTTGTATCTTGAATCGGTGCCTTTCACTAGGAGGCTTTTTTTTAAAGGGTGATTAATGTTACAGCACAAAACAAAAGAAAATTTTTTATAGGACAATCTGTGTACAGAAGAGAAGAATGCCACTGAAGGCTGTACAGAGACAGATTGATTTGTACAAGATTTATACACTTCTCTGCATCAAAAGAGCTTTGTCAAAACTTTTATTGGCTTTAGTAATTTAGGTACTCCTGGTTATATCCCCTAATGTTATATCCCTGAACTGAGGTATAGACTAGAAATTCTTAAGATAGTCAGACAGTGTACATTCTATACAGCAACAACACCAGATGCAGATTTCTATTTCGATGTCAATTTAGCCTCTGCAGGAGTTTTGGAGGAAGTTAAATCTATTTCACAGCAACTATACTGCATTCTGCAAAATCTATAATTAGAGGATTCAGACAGTGATCTAGATAATTTTTTTTTCTCAGAGGTGCTCCAAAGACATTATAGAGATTTTAAATTTTTCTTTTTTTCCTCATTTAATACCACAAATGCAAGCAAGATGACTAACAGCCATTATACACCAGTCAAAGGAGAGGGATATTTCAGAGCCCATCATGATTCGTTAACAGATCAGACCAGTTATGTTGATGACATGATAAACGCTCTCCCACTCAAAGGCACAAGCACAAATTTCTAGGACAGTATAACCTGGATAATCATACTCAGATACAATGCCATTCAAAGTTTTTTTGTGATACAAAAGTGGTACAAAGCATACTGCCGTTTGAGATCAGATGTAATATGCATTATGATGCCTTCCACTGAGAGAAGGACTTTGATACAGGCTTCTCACAAGGGGGCTATGGTCATGTGAGAAAGCAAAGACATGCTATTCTGGAGCAATTAATATGAAGCCTTACTAATAACTGAGTAATCTCTGAGCTTAGTTTTGGCGTTTGTTGTCTAACTGCAGCATTTTCCTGAGAGCTTATCCTGCTGTGTCAGAGACAGTAATATGGGAGTACTATCAGAAAGGAAAGTCCTTCTTGGGTGAATTGGGAAATGGAGGAAGCTAAAGGCTATGTGACCTGAGCAAAAGAAGTAAAGACTGGAGAGGGATATTCACAGAGAATCAAATGTACACTGCAGAGCAGTTTTAGGATGTCAGTGGATAACAAAATACAATAAAAGCTAGAGTTAGAAGAGGACTACAGTCAAGGAAGAAGCACATGAAGGTCAAAGCACATGAAGGTCAAAGTACACAGAGCCCTGGAGAACAGGCCTGTTCAAATTACGGCCAGCACCAGCGTCCCGCCTAGAAGGGAGCATTAGAATGTCAGCCAAGCTGAGGGTGCTGCTACCAAGCCCTTGTGACAGCTCCAGAAGAAGATAAGATAAAGAATTTAAAATAAGTTATTTTACTTCATGGTTTGCCAAACAAGGTTTCCAAGCTTGGAACACAAATGGAAGTTATGTATCAATGTCTTTCTCTTCACAAATTCCCTTTCTCTCTTTCAGTTGTTTAATGTTACAAGATCTTTTGTTTTCTTTTGTTATTCTCTTTTGTTGGTGACCTGAAGCTTCAAACTCTGCATTAAACTTTGACCATAAGGTCTCAAGACAATAGTGCTTTTAAAAAAGAGACAAACCACCAAGAAATAGGAGAGCAATGATCTTTTCCCTTCTGACCAGATGAGTACAAATCCTATCAGGACATATCAGAAGAATTCAATTCACATTCACACACCTCAATGCAAATTATTGCATAGTATTGGAATATAGTGTATAAATTTGGATTGTTTTATATAATCATTTTCCAAAAGATTACTGTGGAGGTGAAGGGAGAGAAAATGGCAATGACAAGGAGACAAATATTGAGATTTAATACATACTAACAATATGCTGTTTTTCTAAGACCTCATGAATTCAGCAGAGCGTAATTTCTACTGAACGTTGGATACTAGCCAGGAAAAGACTTTATACATGAAATAGTCTAAAAAAGTTAGAGACATCTGGCACCTATACTGCCACCATTTTCCCCTTGTCAGAAATCCCTAAGAAGGCAGTGCCAAACAGAGCAATAGAAAAACCATCTCGATCTAGAAAAGGAGTGAAATCTTCTCAGTCTTTACCAGCTGCATGGTTTGTATCTAGTGGCTGAGTCTCACTGAGTTGGAAAGCCTAGGGTTTAAAAAGGTGGGTTTCATAGATTTTCTGTGACAACCATTCTATTACTTCCCATGGTTTTACCTTTTTTCAGAGTTGGTTGCTTCTGTCAAAGGCTGGGCCAGTCCTTCCATGTTATATAAAGTACATTTCTCAATTAACAAATGCTTGTAATTGTTCCCTATTTTGAGAACTTGGTATACTACCTTCAACTATATTTATGATAAGAAGAATCTTTTGTTTTGATCTGTCCTTTCACCCAATCACTGATATTTAGTGATGTACAAGGCATAAAGGTATGTAAGCATTAAGAAGTCACAGACGGATGTTTCTTCAACTACTTCAGAGACTTTAATTGCTCTGGCTACTCCTTTTTTCTTCTTTCTTTGTGGCAAATATTCCCATAAATTACTTAATTATTTTCCCCAGGCTTGAAATAAAGCTTCAGTGTTTAGGGTTCCTAAAGGCATTGCGGCATGCTTTCTCATGTATGGAAAAAACACAATAGTGCAATAAACAGTTTTTCACAGCAGCATTTTGCAAGTAATTCTTCCTTGTTCATTTCCTCCAAACCATTAACAGTATTGTATCCTAGTGACTGCCCTTGAGTCTTAAAGGGAATTTAGTTGCATGATTCTGAGCAGATAATCTGTTCCCCAATTTGTTTGCCAAATGAGTGTCTAATTTACGATCACAATTACCACAATTGCATGCATGAATGAGTTACTGAAACATGCAAATGTGTAACTGGTCATAAACAGTCTTTTCCATGTGCAACTGCAGTAATTGCATGCTCCTCATGATTTTGAAAATCAAGAACTTAATGTTAATTTGATGCTAGTTGGTGTGGTATAACAGGTATTTAAAGATGAAATTTATTGCTCAGCAAATGCAGCAGTCTTTTTTTCTCCTGTGTCTTTTTTCCATTATGATTACTTGGTGGGTAACGGTGTTTAACATTGCAGGGATTTCTTTCTGTGGATAAACAGGGTTCAAACATTTCCAGTTCCATTTGCAAATCTAATTATACACTGTATTGTGTCACCATAACGACAGGGTTATTCTCCTTTGAACAGTGTGTTTATAAAGAAATATTCATTTGAGGTAAAAGATTTTTAGGAAAGAGATAAGTCACTCAACTAGTTTCATCCAAACAGTCTGATTCACAATAGCCACATTACTGAAATATCTAGATAATTTAACTCTTTGTTTCAGTCATAGTTTCTGCCAAAATCTAACTCTCATTTTCCATTTCTACATGCAGGCAAATCTTGTAGCTTTTGTTACTTATTCTGCTGCCATCCCCTCTGTTTTTATCAGATTTCAATTGTTTTCTGGATAACATAGATCTAAGACCTCTATGAGTCTCTCTATCAAGTGCCATGGTGTGACTGAATGACTCCCAACATCTGTATAATTATATGAAGACACACATATTTTGTAACATTAAATTATATAGCATAGAGACCAAGAACTTACATTGCAGTGGTAGTTTTAAGTCATCAGTCATAATCCATTTTAAAATTAAAATGCATATTTCAACCATTTTAAAAGATACTGTTAGACTGTAAACAACTATAATTTAATTGCAGGGGTTATGTTTTAATCTTCTGAAGGTAAGATCTGATTTTGTATTTTTCTTTCAGTGGTTTTAACAGTAGGAATATAGTTGACAAATGCAGAAATAGAAATACTATATTCAGTATTGCAGATAATACACGGAAACATTACTGAATAACAATAGCTGAAAGAGTAATCCAAAGTATATTAAGAGGATAATGACAATTATGTTTACAGTTAGATGGCATCTTATGTCTGAACACCATCAAAAGCATTTTACAGATTGGGCCCCAATCCTCTAATTTCAGTCAGGAAATCTCCTGAACCATCTGTGGGACTACTATAAGGAATATTTAGGTCTTGTCATGCAAATATGATTGTGCCATTTGGTTGTGTATTATAGGTTATATTTGCAAACAAAATCCATTAGAAAATAGTCAAGTTAATGAGCAGAAGCCAATAAAGGAACAAAAACTCAAACTTGCCTTCAATAGCTGCTGGTTTCTTTCTTGGACTATGTTCTAGAAGAAGACGAGGTGGTACCATTTCCTTATGTCCTGCATGTAAGTATACAGGTGAAGAAGCATAGAAAAAACATTTACTCACAGGCTGAGCAGATTCACTAGGGGGCTGATCTCCCCTCAAAATTGTTCATGCTTAAATTTTTACACTGCGCATAGAAGCTATTATCTTCCAGACACCTTAGGAAGAAAATGTATTTCTCAACAAATAATTTATGTTTGAGAGACACGTTTTGAATCAATGAAATCCAAGTGACTCAAGCATATGCTGAGATGTTTACGGTTCTATTTTTCTTCATTGGACTAAAAAACTCTTAAGAATAATACTGTGATAATAAGGTTCCATATTCATGATGTCTCCTCTACAGTGAAAGCTTATTTTCTTCAGTCAGACAAATGATCTTCAGATGTTCCCTCAAGTCCACTTATTATGAACTTCTTGCAACACCGGTAAAAATTATTATGTTTCTCATTCTTGAGGATTATTCTTAATTAGCCAATATTAAGCAGGTCACGCACTGTAAACACTGATGATGTTCTGATTCCAGATTCTGACTGAAACACCTCTCCTCTCTCACAGTGTTGAACTTCACTACCTCACACTATCGAGCTGGGACTTTCCGTACTCTCTTAGCCTATGTGCAGATACTATGCTTTATCCAAAGTATTTTTTGCTTCATTTCCCCAAAGATTCACAAACAGATCTATTGCACTCGTACTACTTATGCTTATTTTCTGGTTTATAACACCTGTTTGCAGTGTCCTTATTTCTTTTTAATTTCTTTCTCTGACACGTACGTTCAGTAGCTACCATGTCATTGTCATTTGGAAAACATGATTTGTTGTGACCTGTGAAATAAATTAAGTTAGTAGCCACTGTTATATAACACTGATTCAGTGATAGGCACCAGCATACATTCACTGCTCCAGAGTCCATGTGCAATCAGGCTGTTAAATCTCAGCTCCAACTCCACATCAGAAACTCAAAGCCATGCCTCATGCTTGGTGATAGACTCAGAAGAGAAATTAAAATCTTAATGAGCCTTGGAAACTGCCGTATCATACTTACCCCGCTCATTTCTAAAACGTGTGTATACTCATGGGGAAACCATGAGGACAACATCATCTTGAAGACAGCAGTGGGATTTGAGCACCATGGTCTTAAAGTTATTGCATCTCACCAGCATATGTACGATTGCAGGCAAGTAATTTGCAAGTACGTAATTTAGTTCATCTGGTAATTTGTATGAAATATCACACACGGAGCCGCTCAAACTTGACTCACATGCCTGAGCCACTGACAAAATGTTGACAAAGTCAATGCATTGAAGATGCTGTGCAACAAACAGCAACAATTTTAGGTTTTACATGTGTTTCCTGTTTTGTCAATAATCACAAGTGGACGTTTACCAATCTCATCACAGAATGACTCTAGCCTTAAAATGAATGCTAGGAAAATCTCAGGAATCCAGATGTCTACCTATGATTTTCCAAACACTTTATGTCTTTAATAATCTTGAAATTGCAAGCCGAGCTAACAAGATGCAGAATACCATTTGTTGCCAACTGGAATAGAAAAGTTGTATCCATAAGCTCTGTCAACACACAGAAACTTCATTAATTGAATTTTTAGGTTTGAATGAAAACAAAAACAATGTAAAAATTAACGAAGAACAGGTAAATAGTCTTATTCTTTCATTTAGTTTCGATTCAAATCCTAGACTAAAATTTAGTTCTCTCTTTTCTTTGTTTTTGTCTAGATCACCTATGCCTAGATGGAAAAACTGATAAATTTTATCAGTTGGACTAATTATTTTGTGTGAAAGATGATAAGGGACAGTTCAGAATGTTAAGGAGAGCAGTAATACAGAAGGATAGTCAACAATTTGGACTGCAGTGTGGTATCTGCTGTGTAGGGCAATGATCTAACACCTTTAGGTGAAAGTCTAGCCTTACCCTGTTATCTTCCTGTTCTTTGCTGGAGCAGCAGTTTTCTAATGATTGCACCAGTGTTAGTATCACGCCAGAGCGACACCATTTATTGCTAATGACTTGTCAAGTTCTATTTTACAGTTTTAGAAGTTTTAAGCAAATAATTTATTTCGTGCAGATTGACCACATGATGCAATATGAGAGGGTTTTAATCACCAAAAGCTTAAGCTTCACAGATCAAAAACTTTCCCTTAGGCTAGAATGTTTGTTCTGAGCAGGTTCCCATCCACACTGATAAAAAGCTTCATAATGTTTCCATGTGTTAAATGTCTCCCTATTCACTTTGATGGGAACGCAGCAGACAGTAGCTGAATAAATATTTTATCCATTCTTTTGATGAAATATGTTAAAGGGGATGTCCAAAGTCAAATTTCTGTTCTTTTTTTCTTGCCTCTGAAACTTATGAAGCACAAGTGGTTTTCTGCAACACAGAATTAAATAGAAGTTAGGAATTGGCCTCAGCAGAGCAGACCATTAGGATTAATAGTGTCTACTAACTTGATTCCAGTAGCGGCCAGTTGGACATGTGTCCATGATGTACATGAGAGGAATGAAGGTGTTTTAATGATCCCAGTGGACAATCAGATTAGTCCATGAATCATGAAAAGTCATTACCCACATTAAAACTATGATTATTGTACATAGAGTTATTTTGCTGTTTTAAAAATGCAACCACAGAAGATAACTGAAATTTTGTGTCTTCATATTTATTTATTACTTATTTCAAATGTAGACTTCAAATGTAGTAGTTTTTCTACTATGAGATAAGCCAAAAAGGTTCATTTTGTTTGATTTTGTTTGTTTGTTTGTTTGTTAGGATTTGATTATTCTGAAAGATGTAACTGCAAACACAGAAATGTGCGTACGTTTCTATGCCTAGCCTGTCCATGCAGCTGTGCTACAGATACCTTCTTCCTATATCTGACAACAAATCACGGACAATGGAAACTGAAATAATGGAATGTTTTGACTTTCATCTCATGAGAATGTGCTCATGAGGAGAAAAAAGTGTCATGTTAAGACATGAGTTGCTTCCTCCGCTGCCTGAAAGGAAATAAAATGTGCTGCAAACATGAGCAGAAGGTTCAAGACACTAGATGGTAACATGAACACGTGTTCATTGAAAATAAGCCACAGTCCTCAAGCTCTGTGAAACTTCTGTCATCTGTTTTTGTTAAATCACTTGAGATGTTGTGAAGAAATCCATTCTGACTTGGTTTATTAAAATTTTAAATTTTTATATTGCATGATAAGGAACACAAGAAAGACTTTAATCATCTTACTTTTCTCAGTTGAGGAAGTTTCTTTCTACATGTGTCAAAAATGTCATGGCTGAACATTGAGGATAAATTGATTTCTTACGATAAGAGCAAATCATGTGGGGTTTCATTCTTCCCTGATCTGCCCAATTCTATTTGTCTGCAGTGACCTTAACTGACATAAAGTCTCTACATTTATCTTCAAAATCAAAAGACTGTGGGATAAAAAATGGAAATTTAGAAATGCTTCTAAAGTTATTCTAAAATTATTTTTATTATTATTAAACAATTAAAGACATTGTAGGTGGCTGAATATTCCAATTGGATATGGGGACAAATAACGCCATCATGGAAAGTAATGTGTGGAAACAACATTCCTATGACTTTGCGCTTCCTCATATCTATGTACTGGTTATCTGAACAGTGGGAATCCTATAAGCCAACAGCATCAACACTTTGTTACAGTGTCTTTCGAACAGTGCAGCAAAGTGTCTTCAGGTAAACCTCATCCTGCTGATCCACATCATATTCCAGGTTTCATGAAATATTTGATTCGGATTTACTTTTCATAATAAATAACTCTGCAAAGAGCACACTTAATTTATTTCAATGATTGAAATAAATTAAGTGTGCTCTTTGCAGAGTTATTTATTATGAAAAGTAAATCCGAATCAAATATTTCATGAAACCTGGAATATGATAGCAGGATGTGGTAAGACTGCCAAATATGCTTTTAGAGGATTAAAATCTTAATGGAGTCCAATAATTTGGTCCAGGCTTCCAGTTTTGACGTGTAAATTGCCTGAAGTTAAAGATGATCCTCTCGCTTGTAATGAGGCATTACTTTTCAGACATTAAGTTGTTGCTGTTCTGGGGAAGGATTTCTCCACTTAGTATGTGTGCATGAAAAGCTATGAGCAAACTGTTTTTCATTGAGGATCAAAAGGTAAGATTGTGTAACTGTTCTTAACAATGCGAATGCTTGTTTTGGGAAAGGAATGAATTGAAATACAGGTGCCCCAGACAGGCAATCCTTCTAAGGAACACATGCTAACACACTGGTTTTTTTGTACAGTAGTAAATTAAATGATGCCTGGGAATGTTACTGAGCTCTGGAATTCAAACAGACAATATCCTGCAGTGTTATTTTTTTAAACTGACTCTTACAAATTTGACCTGTACCAGGAAGCAATGTCTCAAACAATTAATTGGGTCAGTCCAGGAGTTTTCAAGGTCCAGGGACCACTCCCAACAGACAGCCAGGAGGCAAACAGCCCATTTTGACCTTCAGGAAGTGTAAAAGATGTGGATCACTCTATGACAGAAGGAATCACATTCAGAAAACAGTTGATTTGAGTTTGATTTACTATTCTAGATAAATGGATATTCTAGATTACATGGATAGTGACCAATCTATCTATATATTCCAACTGCATTTAAAATATCGCAGATAATATTGGAGCTTTACATAGTATCTAACTTATGCGTAAAGCATGTTATTGAGAAATATTCCTCCCTCAACACAGAGACAACAAAATCAAGTCTGTTATAAATAACCTAAGGGTCTTTGGAGGCCATTCATCTATCAGGCTAAAAGCAAGGACTATTAGGTTGACAACAAAGATGTAGAAAGGACCATAATCTAAATGCTATTTTGAATGGAGTAGGGGGAATGATTCTTACCGCGCCAAGCAAAATGTAGCAGTAATTTCTATTTTAAATATGTAGAGATTTGAGTCCATCCTTAGTTTTCTTAGATATATTTATATACATTTATGCCCATATAACATGTACTATATATATGTGCAGGCACAAGCATGCATGCATACATGCATGCACAAATATACATGTACATAAATACCTGTAGATAGATATTTAGTGAGTTCTCAACAGAAAATGTTTATTCTAGCCCTACTTGATTTGGTAACTGAATAGGTGTGAGATTCCACAGGTGCCTGTTCTTGGAGGCTGTGTGAACATCAGTTAGCCCGCAGGATTTCACTCAACCACAAAACCCAATTAAAGTCACAGCTGAGAATTTGATTTATTATCTTTTCCTGTGAGTTTGTATCTCACACAATGCAAGTGTGCATAAACAAATGTACAAATTAGGCAGGCAAGAGAGGCCTGGGTAGAGGTGTGAGTGGGGTTTTTTTGATGGTTTAACCTATAGCCGATGTTACTGGTCCCAACTGGAAATTTATGTAATGTTTCTTATCTGCATGACAGAGCTGCATAGCTAAAACCATTTACAACTATATATCTGTTGAGGATTCTTTTCCAGAGTTTTTTACCACATTGTGGCTCCAAAATCCTTCTTTACCTCAATCTACATTTCTGAAAGCTGTTCCAATTTTTGTATTCAGAAGTCTGAAGTCATTAGGGAGTTAAAAGTTAAGTTTTAACAGTTTTGTCATTACACACTAAGTAAGAAGTCACACAGCCTTTACTGACATTAAAAGAAAATTGAGTTGGAGAAACTGAACATTGAATTGGACTGTCTCCACTTCCTTCCATTATTTATCACATGCATTTATCAGGTAAAAGTAATCCTACATGTTATTTAAAAATACTGAAAGATGGATCTCAAAGAACTAAGTCCTAAGACTGTGAAAATGATGGGTTATTGTGTGGAAATGGTGGGTTATTATAGTTATTGCTACATACTGGAGTGCAAAAGTACTGTAAAAGCAGATTAGAAAATGAAAAGACATACTCAGCCTTCCTCTCACCCCTGAATAACCTTTAATAAATTGGTATCGTATACAGGGATCCCTAGCACAATTAACATGAGTATCAGAAGCCAGTATACATGCTTGCTCTTCACAATTTGAAGTATCCGTAGGAAAATAATTGAAACAGAGAAAAGAAAACACTGCAATTAAATACTTGCTGCTAACAGTTAAACAGAATGGAAGGGTCTGATAAGCTGAAAGGTAACAGACACTGACTCTGCCATGGGATCACTGCTCAGTAATTTATTTGTTATTTGTATTGGGTTTATCTGTACACAGCATCATTCCAAATGTCATTAGTCCACCCACATCTCAGAAACTTCCAGTGCTGAAGTCGGTAAAGCTACCTAGACATTCTTTCAAGAACACTAAAACTTTACATTGTCTTCAAGAACGAGTGCATGTGTCAGGTCTTGCTGAAAAAAACCAGCCTATTGTGGATACTATAATCTCTCGCAATCAGAGAAATATGTGGATAAAGAATAAGTGTAATACAGAAATCACTGGAAGTCCAAAAGAATCCAGGCAGTTGTGATCACGAGCCAAGTTTTTCATCTCTGAATCTTTTTGCCAGAATAAGAAGTTAATGATTATGTTACCTGCCTTGTCCATACTTGACAGTCACCTAAGAGAGTGAATCTATAACCATTTTTCTGAAGTTAGAATTTCAATAATGCGTTTTGAAGTTAGAGAGAAAAGAACTGAGAGATTTTATTAGATCAAATATCAGGAGCAGGGCACAAAAGTGCGAGTTGGCTACTAACCCCTGCTCCTCACTCCCACTGAAATCAATGGGCTAAGGATTAAGTGTGTGTTAAGTGTTTAATACCTTTGAAGGTTGGGTTCTTTGTAATTAAGAAATTCAATGAGCTTTCTCTTTCTTCTAAAAGTGCCCTGCCTGTAGTATTTTTGGGAATTACAAGATTATGACAGAGTGATAGTAAAAAAATAAATATTGAAGTCCAAGGCCAAAATTTACACCCTATAAAATGTGGTGGTTATGTTTGATGCACTACTTCTCAGCAGGTGTGGTTTCTACAGCAAGACAGAATACATGGCCTGGACTGTTTCAGGCTGAAATAGTTTCAACTAAAGGTGCTGGGTCTGAACAAATGGTAAGAAGAATTATGTGAAATGCTGGAACAAAAAACCCAAAAACCCAAAAAAAACCCCCAAAAAACAAAAAAACCCCGAACAAACCACCCCATAATACTGGAGATAATGATTACTTTAAACCAACCACATTTTGATAACTTCTGATTCTTCCTCCCCTTTCGTTTTCCCAAGAAAGGACTTCTTTCCTATAAAGCCAATATTTTTAAGACAAAAAGTCCTGGGATCCACTGTCATGAGTTCCAATCTTTGTGTTCAAGGCCTCCTCTATGATTTTGGGGAAACTGACTTAATTTACTATGCTTTTCTATTCCACCTATAAATGGATATAACAGAAATTTTCTTAAAAAAGAAAAAAATGTTTTAAGCATACAGCAATTAAAAATTCCAAAGCTTAAATTCTACAAAAATGGAACCTGTAAAAACTGGGGCTTTCTTATGATGCTAAAATTATTTGAGCTTCTTTTCTTTGGCACATTTGGACAGTGAATGCCCTCCATATTTATTCAAGAAATCAAGAAAATATTTCTCTCTACATTTCTTCCTTTTCCTCTCCTCTCCCTCCCCAAATTCTATAGCAAAGCTATTATGGCCATTCATAAATTTCAAACTGGCAATACTGGTTTCCTGGATGAGCCAACAGCTGCTCCTGATAATACCATTTGAAATCTTACAGAAAACTTGTCATTTTAAGTCTGCATTTGAGCAAAATCCTTGCTTGCATATTTTTAGCATACTTCTTGAATTCATGTAGGCTCTTTCTCAACCAGACATTTAAAAGTTAACTTTTAGACAGTTAAATCTAGATAAGTCACTCTAGGGATCCATTTATAGTCAATGGAGAGAAATTGGTACCTTCAAAGGGTGATTAATCTTTTCTATCTTAGGCATTTTTTAGGATGAAATTGTCCTCTGGAGGCCTTGATTTCATACTGTTGGCTATAAAGGCTGCTAAAGGTTAAAGTCTGGCAATTAACTTTTGGTGTCCAAGTGAGGTGCAATGAATTGCAAACATCTCATTTTGCAGTTCTACATAAAGATGACACTACATGCCACCAAAATATTCCAGGACTGAAATCAAGAGCTGTACATGACTTTTCACATTAACTGCTCCCTAGTAGCACATTGCTCCCTAAAAGCCCATCAATTATATGTATAAATATCACTTAGAGAGAAAGGAAATTGTCGTCAGGCTTAACTAAAAAGAAAGATAAAAACATTGTTTAGGTGTAATGCATGTGGGCATCGAACGCCCTTTGAACTCTATGTGCTGTTTACGCTGTCAGATAATACCGAGTATACTGAAGGACAAAGTGAAAGAAGAGGAAGGAAAATGAAGTACCAAAGGGAAGAATAGTGTTTCCTGATGAGAAGAAAATAAATTAGTCTTGACTCATTCTAGGTATATGTCAGTAAGTTTCAAGTCTTTTTGACAAAGTAGATGCATGCAGAAAGCAAGTGGGTGACAAGAGAAAGAAGTGCCTGAGCAGAGATGGCAAAAGGAACAGACCCACCACAGCTGCCTGTCACAGTGGCTGCAGGCTAGATGCAGATGCATAAGCAAGGCTTGCCTTGCTGCTTAGGTTACAGCTGAACGTACTTCTGCCCTCTGTGTTGCACGTTCTCACAACAGAAAGATAAGGAATTACTGCTAAGCTGGAAATGCCTCCTGATGGAATATCATGCCAAGCATTTGCAGATCCTGACTATGCTCTTCTCCTCTGTGCGGTATGGTGATCGGGTACCATTTCTGTTGTTAAAAGCTAGTTTCATCATTTTCCAGCAGAGACAACAAAAGATCTATATTTGGATGAAGAGAGTAATTCCGCTCAGTCCCACAGTGGAGCCAGCCATGTTCAGAAGAAAATTAGAAGCCCTTCAGTGTACATTTTTCCAACTTCGTGATGTTTCAGTGTATTCAACATCAGGAAGAATTTAAAGGCACATTTGCATAGATCTCAGCTATATTACTTTCTATTAAAGTTGAAGGAGACTCCTTGTATGGTGGTTAACTTCCTTAAGACAGTTTCAATAGTATATCCTAAAGGTAATGGATTCATTATCCCACTTATAATTTGAGAAATATGTATATTGTAGAGATATATATCCTGAGCTTATACAACTAACAAGGAGAAGATCATGGGTTGTTAGGTCTTGTCAAAGACAGATGTTCATTTGTAAGGTTCCTAGTTTCCTGAAATTGTTGTCGTTTAACATGTAGTGGACAGGCTTGGTTGGCTTAAGCAACTCCGTAATGGTCTGTATGGTTTTCCAGGCATTATTTAAGGAGACTAAGCAATTGATTAAGGTTTTAAGAGACTATCAGGATGATAGGTGTTTAAAATAAAAAAAAAACAAAACACCAAAATCTTTCTACACATTGGTCTTGCCCTCCAACATTAGAAAATGACAGAACCAAGAGGTATGTGTACATGGATCTGTGTGAATAATCCTAAACTCCATTGGACTATATAATCTGCTAATAGGACATTGCTGAGCAGATGTTCCAACCTGTGAAACAAATAAGCCTTTTAGTGATTCCCACATTTAACTAGCTTAGGAACAGTTAGAACTTTTGAAAGGGAAGAACTGAAGGAGACAAATTTTAAATGGTCAACACAAAATATCTTCCTACGAGTTGGAAATGGCTGAAACATTTTGCTAATGAAACATTTATTTGGAAACTGATGATCTTAACTGAAAGAATAATCTGTCATGGCAAATTTTGAACCCAACCAGCTGAAGTATGGCAGAGATATGTATGGCTGAGAACAGTGATAGTCTTTTCTACAAACATTGCTTCTAATGTGATCTCAACTCTATCAACAATTATATCCCATCCCTTTAAATAACTAATCCTATATGTGCTCCAAATAGAAAAACTGTCCACAAAATCTGCAATATACATTATTGGGTTCTTTTGCAATACACTGATTTTTAAAAGCTAATAAATCCAGGCTTCAAAAGGACGCTCTT
>NW_010401594.1:73823-80261 GCF_000710305.1 Buceros rhinoceros silvestris
TCTTCCTTCTTTGAGTTGTTTTTTCCCCATACATGAAGCCATCCAAACTCTAAAAAAACCCCATATGCTCATAGACTGACATCTGGAACTTACGGGTTTTAGGTTTCTGAGTTGTTTCTTTGCCAATTATGCCCTAAAATTATGGATGATACTTCTTTTGGCTTAAATAATTTTCTGCAAATATTTTTCATATTGAATTAACTTCTGACAATGATACTGAGTACTGAAGAATTGCGTAGCTCTGTAATGCTTCCAGTATTTAACAACTTGAAATACCATCAGTATGTGTTGTAATAATTCTGACTAGAAATCAATTATGACAATGAGTCATTAAATGTAAGAACTATTTTACAAGGTCATTGCTTAAACTTATCTTTACGTTTTTAATATGAAACTCAATTTGTAACCTCATTACTTCTTTCCTTTCAGAGTGTTTGAAAAGTGTTCAGAACTCTCCCAGGAGATTCTATTCTCCCCCTGGAATCCTCAGCACAGGAAAGACGTGAACCTGTTGGAGATGTTCCATGGGAGGGCCACAAAAGTAATTAGAGGGACAGAACACATTTGTTGTGAGGACAGGCTGAGAGAGTTGGGGCTGTTCAGCCTGGAGAAGAGAAGACTCTGGGGAGACCTTATTGCGACCTTTCAGTACTTAAAGGGGGCATATAAGAAGGATGGGGACAGCCTTTTTAGCAGAGCCTGTTGTGACAGGACAAGGGTTATGGTTTTACACTAAAAGAGGGGAGATTAAGAGTAGATATAAAGGAGATTTTTTTTTACAATGAGAGTGTGAAACACCAACACAGATTGCTTAGAGAGGTGGTAGAAACCCCGTTCCTGAAAACATTCCAGGTCAGGTTGGGTGGGCCTCTGGGTAACCTGATCTAGCTGAAGATGTCCCTGCTCATGTTCCATGGGAGGGCCACAAAAGTAATTAGAGGGACAGAACACATTTGTTGTGAGGACAGGCTGAGAGAGTTGGGGCTGTTCAGCCTGGAGAAGAGAAGACTCTGGGGAGACCTTATTGCGACCTTTCAGTACTTAAAGGGGGCATATAAGAAGGATGGGGACAGCCTTTTTAGCAGAGCCTGTTGTGACAGGACAAGGGTTATGGTTTTACACTAAAAGAGGGGAGATTAAGAGTAGATATAAAGGAGATTTTTTTTTACAATGAGAGTGTGAAACACCAACACAGATTGCTTAGAGAGGTGGTAGAAACCCCGTTCCTGAAAACATTCCAGGTCAGGTTGGGTGGGCCTCTGGGTAACCTGATCTAGCTGAAGATGTCCCTGCTCACTGCAAGGGGGTTGGACTAGAGGTCCTTTGATAGTCACTTGCAACCCAAGCATTCTATGATTCTATTCTATGATTTGATGATTCTAGGAAAAAATGCTTCTGTTACTCTATTATGTCCATTTATGTAACCAGCAGAAACAAATGTTTTGTCAAATGTTTCATCATATGAATGATTTTCTTATAAACTGATGGACAATTAACTGTCAACTCTTGAAGATGTATCTAGATGAGTCTCTGCAAATTTTGGGGTACAGTATCATCCTCAGAGGAAAAGACATGTTCTTAGGTACTCTCCCTCTTTAAAAAGTAAAACTGGAAAAATAGCCAATTCAGCTCCAAAATTTTAGCATTTTACTAAAGTAAATACACAGCTTGCTTGTTTTCTGCTGTAGGGGAGAGGGCTGTTGAATAGCATCAGAAAGCATCTCTCCACAGAAAAAAAATAAGTCTCAAGCAATCTCTTTCAAATGTGAACACCTATAATTTGGTCCACAGTTTTTCATGCTGAATTTCTCTGAACAAGAAGCAGATAACATCTTGCTTTCTTATGTTTTATGATTTTTTTTTAATTATTATTACACTGCATCACAGAAACTACACTGGTATCCAAATTATCCCCACATAATGTAATGTAACAAGGTGAAAAGTTACACCCTGTCACTGATATATCCATGACACATTCTAGTCTTTAATCAAGTAGGAGTTGAGGAGTTAAGTGTTTTGCTATCTGCACAGCAGAGAGCAAGCATTTAACTCCAGTGCCACAGCCCACCCACAGTAAATACAGGCATTTTTACTTTCAAAATTAGGCACTTAATAACTAAACTTATGGTTTTGTTTTGGTTTTGGGTTTTTTTTGCAGTAATATACTCCATAATCTTGCAATATTGATGTACTTTTATACAAGCATCTCCGTAAATGTTTTTGGATATTAAAAGGCAAGTATCATACCGGCAATGTCTTGGATTTCTCCTGCCACATTGTGTAATAACGATAATCTCTTTTCTTTGATTGAATGCTTCTTGACAATGGAAGAAGACACAAGCCTTGGGATAATGCTATAGACATGAAGAACATTCAGTCTGCCACTTCCTTCCAGGACCAAGCAGACTGTAGGGCTCCTTATGGACTCTCACCACCATTCGCCTGAATTTCTTAACTGTCTGTCATTTTTTTTTCCACTTTGCATGAGCATATGTGCAAAGGGTGAGGCTTCATTGATTTTTTAATGAGAAGGTGGGGTGAGTGTTTTGCCCTGTAGGACACACTCTTGCCATGTCAACATGTCAGAAATCTGGATTAGTTTATCCAAGGCAATTATCTTTTCAACAATATGAGATTAGCAAAACTGTCCACGTAATAAGCATATGAGGGTAACTCAATAAAAAGAAATGGTGTCACCAAATTCCTTTGAAGTCTAGCTATTATTCGAAATAGTCACGTAGTGGTATAAGCTCCACAGGGTAAATGGGTACTTCAGTGCAAAGATTTTAGATAGGCTATATTGATAATATATCATATCTGTGCTCCCACTGACTGTCTTTTTTGTCAATTAGGTAACTGTAAAGGTCATCCAGTAGTGAGTCCAGTATACCGTGAAATGCAAGTTGTTTAACCAAAACTAGAACACAGTAAAACCATGCATGTAAAATCAACTTCCAAGTGATTAAAACAAAAACAAAATCTGACTGTAAATATACAGTATGCCTGTGGCAAGCAAGGCTGTCATGTTACAACCAAATACCCAAGAGATGCTTATCACTCTTAATTCAGCAGCAGGCAGCATGCACAACCACACGCTGAGATGCGCATGCAAAAAGAAAGACACACAAGAATCCAGCTTAGGTAGCTGCAAAATAAAAAAGATACTTCATTGGAACAACTCCTTGATCTGCCACAGTTCAAGAATTGTAAACATAAAGCAAGTGGGCAAACTTTGCTGGGAAAGCAGGGGAGGAGTGTAAAACAGGAGTGTGGCACAGGGAGAATAAAAAAGCAGATCCATATAACTTAGAGAAGCATGTGCTACATGCCAAAAGAGTGACCAACTAGTGCCCCTGAAATCCATCCATGTGGCTGAGGATTTCAAACTCTCTAAGGGCAAAAAAATAATGACAAAAATCAAGTTCTGCTAGAGTAGAACCTTGTCTCCTATCATTAAGATACAATAATATTAATAACACTAGCAATATTACTCAGAATAAAATTCAGGAACATCAAATAAATCATCAAATACATGGAATAGACTATATCTATGAAACTAAACAAAAGAAAATCAGAGGCCTTCTGTATAGCTGTATCGTTCCTGGAACTCAGAAATACCGCTGCCAGTAGAAGAATAGAGGTGCCCGTCAGAACCAATATGTCTCAGCATCTCTAAAAAAAAATAAGATTCCCTCTTTAGGATTTAAAGTTTTAAAAGTAAAACTTGGAAAATTATCCCTGGAGAAATGCATATTAATTCTTCATTTACAGGCAGCCAAAAGGAGTACAAAACAATTTTGACAGAGTGATTTGCTAATGCTGGGAGTACTGCCTGTACTTGGCTGGTGAACTGTAGTCCAGTGGTAAATAAATCAGAAAATCTATCCTTTGGAAGTAAGGTCATTCACCAGTCCCTCTGAGGAATTGTCACTTATCCTACGCATGTTATACAAAGTAAAAAATATCCTCAAGCTCCATATTTCATCAGATAAAATCAGAATGCAAATTTTTATACTGTATACAGTAGGGCTCATGAGGGCTATCTATAAATGTCTCAGAAGAATAGAGGGTAAGTCACTATTGCAGTCATGGTATTCATGAGATGGACTTGTGATTTAGCAAAATCTACCTGCATTTATGGCTAAAATTCCACTAATACCTACTGTAAAAAGATGAGAACTCAGATACTTTTCTTTTACAAAAAGTAAAATAGAAGACTCTGAAGTTAATTGATATTGATATAATTATTGCAATTTTACAGGAGTATCTGCTAGTCAGTGTCAGGGACAAATGCTGGCCAGAGAAACAAGAAAACCAACTAATGCTTCATGGAGCTGCTTAGCAAAAATTGCCCCATGTACAGCTACCAATGAATTCGACACATTCAGTTTATATACATTTCATTCAGTTTTTAAAGCTAAGACTGCAGTAACATGACTAAACTCTCAGTAAATGAACAACATAAATACTTACATAATATGTATATGAGCCTAAAATAATCTTATGTTGCCAGTAATGAATATGGATTTTTCAATAATACAAATATTCCTAAAATTCGATCAAAGTGTAAAAACTGAATGATATTGCTATTACTCACATTATAAATCCATGTATTACACCTAAGAAGTCTAATGAGTGGGACACTGCTCTTATAAACTCACAAAGACAGAAGTTCATATTTGGTGTAAACAATCCTAAAAAAAGCCAATATAACTACGCGAAGGAATTTTTAATGAGAGAAATTGTATTTTTCTCCTTCACGAATGGCAATATTGGGATTGACAGAAATGATCCCTGGTTTGAAAGTACTGTGGTGTCAGAGTGACTGTAATTAAATTCCTTAGATGTATTGCACTCAGATCTCTTTGTTTGCAAAATATAATTTACTGTAAAATATAAAAACCCATAAAAGGATGAAATATAGCAGATTTCAAAGCTAATTGGATATTAGGGTTATTAAAAGGCCTTAGTGTGCTGGTGTTTTCCCCACATTTACCTGTTCAAGAAAATGAATTTCAGTAATATTTCAGTTCACAAAGGCTGGTGTGGAATGAGCACGTTGCCTGAGAAAGGCAGTAACAATCACCAACCGGGCAGTGTTTGGTGGCCCTCTCCTCAGGGATTTCTGTAGAGCACAGAGCTGGGTGTACCTGGCCTCTAACCTGCTTCTCAGAGACATAGTTTGGACGTTTCTGCACTGACTTTCACAGCCTGTGGGTTGACTAAAGCTCGTTTTGAAGGCAATGCTGAATTCAATAAATGTATCAGGCCCTATCACAACAACCATTCACAGCATTTAGCTTCAGATGTTGATAAAAGACTTAGCAGGTCAGAGAGCAGTTGCTTTATAGGTGGAGCCATAGACAGACTTTTCAGTTAAGGGGCTGTCCTCTTCCTTTTCACCTATAAATGAGATGATTTAAGCTATTGTATGACTTACTGCCACTTTCTGGGACCTCAAGCTGTCATCAAAGTTGTTCACCTGTCAGGCCAGCTGACCACCGGGTGACAATTGAACACACAACATTGGAACAACACTGGGAGGCAAGAACAGTCAGTCATGTACTTTAGCTTCTGAAATCCAAGTCATTACAGCATTCCCTCTCTATCTCCCTACTCCTCTTCATGGTTTTCCCAATTTCCTTGTAGCTGGAAAGGTCAAAAATGAAAAGCAATCTTCTCCAAGACTCCCTTCTTCTTAAGCCCTGCCTTAGGAGATGGTCAAACAGCCCAGGGAACCATCTGGAAAAAAGGGTTCTGATGTGTCCAAACTGCTTCAGCAGAACTGTAAGAGGGATCTTGAAGATCTCCATGCAAGTCTTCATGTTGTGATTTATTAATGGTACAATTGTGTAAAGCCAGAAACTGGGTTAATCACATCAGATACAGAGGGGTATTTTCTAAATCAAGGCATAACTGAAGGTCTCTGGAAGGTTTTGATAACTTTTGTCTCTCCCGCAACCTAGACCAGTCTCTCTGTTTATAATTGACTGCTTTAAAAGTTGTGGAGGTGGTATAATACTTTGCTGTCTTTAGATGGAACCACTTATCTCCATGTGTCTCTTTGCCAACAGGCCATAGGATCACTCTTCCTACTAAATCCCAAGATTGTTCATTTTCCCTCCACAAAAATACGTGTCCTCCTTCTCCCCATTTTCAGAATCTCTGTTTCTTGGCTATATCCTTAGAAGTTCCCAGCTCCTACTGGACCTGGGCTTGTCAAGAGAGAGCCTAAAGCACAAGGCGTAAGAAAACATCCATTCCAGAGAAGTGCAGGTGGAGAACTTCTTGAGCAAATAACTGGCTAAAGAAAGCTTGTAAGGCTTAGTGGGTCCTTAAATACTCTATCATTGATTGTTTTCATAAATATCGTTTCTTACCATTCCTAGGATAATGTCCTCTCTATACTATGATGTCCTCTTGCACTGGATTTCAGCA
>NW_010401594.1:80343-85646 GCF_000710305.1 Buceros rhinoceros silvestris
AACCTAAACGAGCACCCCCCACAACCCCCCCCAGGGTTTTCCCCCCCGGTTAGGAAAAAAAAATTTTTTTTTTTTTTTTTTTTTTTTTTTTTTTGCTAAGAATTAAGTGTCTATGTTAGAACAAATGAGGTTGGAGATGTGGGAAGAGAGATGATAAAGCACAGAAGTGATGGGTCAGCTAAGGTATTTTATATACTAATGACAATGACAATTCTATTTTTGAAGCATTCTGGGGTTAAGGCTTGCTATTTGTGCAGGAAAAAAATAAATAAGGTATTAACAATAAGCTGCTTCCTCTTGCTTCTCAGCCAAAAAAAGCATGGAAACTTTTAGCAATTTCTATAGCCTTCCTTTTTTTAATTCATGCATTGTAGACAGAAAATTAAAAGCTTTAATAATACAGCCATGAGCTCTTAGGCTTTATTAAAACTATTTCCACACTCTTTGTTGCACTTGTGAGAACTTTCAACAATACAAAACACACTTTTAATACATAAAGGAGCAGAAACTCTCAGGGAAACACAACAATATTAGAAGAGTTCAATGATGTAGGAAAGTACCTGGATAAAAATCCCCTTGCGCAAACATGTCAATCACATAGCGACAGAATGCATATTGATCTAACAGAACAAAAAGGAAATAAGAGTCATGAAGAAAGGAAATTTAAAGTGTTGTTTCTATTAAACAATGAAGATAAAACTTGACAGTGCAAAGGCACATTTCAGGGACAGTCACAGGTTTGGGTTTTTCTGCTGGCTTTCAAGTAATTCACATATTCAGAGAGACAATTTATTGTCCAGATCTAATTCAAGCCTTCCAGCCTTCAGAGCTTCAGAGCTACCCTGCCCCAGAGCTACCAGCTCTTCAGGGCCATCAGGGCACTGTGCAAACTACACGTCAGCACTGCACAGCCCCTGTTTCAACTTATGCCCTTGCACAAGGACTGTGCAAATAGCTGCCTGGCCACAGCTCCCAAAGATTTTTTTTTTCTTATCCTTGAAGATCCATTTCAAATAGTCACAACCAGGTGATAGAAAAGTTCAATAAAGTTTTATATCACAGTATTTTGTTAATATGGTTTTAACAGTGTAATCGATATGTACATTTAGTGAATAGGAATATAAAAAGAGCTCCATATACTTACACACCTGTAGCAATGAGATTTTCCACAGAATTTCATCATTTCACTACAGTTATTTTCCAAACACTAATCTTTACAAATATATATATATGTATATATTAAATCTGGATATATATATATTAGAACAATGCTATTCAGAAATTAAGGCATCTGAATCTAAATGAAATCCTGATTTCAAAAATGTTGATTATCTATTGATTTCTTCTATACATAAGCAGGGTTGAAGACCTTGGTAAAAACTTCTATCATTAAGAATGGTGAAGAATATTTAACAGTTGCAACTGAGGGCAAAAAACTTGCGATATTGTTGGTTTCTTCAGAGGGGCAGAGAAAAAGCACATTGCCTAATGGTCTTTAAGCGACATCAGCTTTGAAAGTCAGTGTTGATGAATAAATGCGAGTTCTGGTTAATTACTTAATTAACAACGTTCCTTGTCTTAAGCACACTCATCATCTGTGCTAGACTGTTCTAGCACAATTCCTAGGCTATAGAAGTTACACTTGTCTCCATCTCCAGTTGCATCTCGCTCTTTCTCACCTACTAAGCCAATTACTTTCTCTTTGCCAACTTCAAAACAAAATCATGTAGACTTTGGAATACTTAAATTTATTTATGATGATGTAACTATTGTGTTTCAATGCAAAATGACATTCCCAATAACAGTCATTGCATTACACTGGATGTGATTAGCTGATGCTGAGGCATTAATGTGATTGCTGCTCTTTTATGTTGATTGCCGTAGAAGTTCTTGGGTGGAGGAGTGCAGCTTTCAAGTCATGATTTCCTATGCAGTTGTAGAAATTAGAAAGGGATTTACTGGATAGTAAATATCCAATCATTTCTACATCTATAGGAGCCCATACAGCTATTTCCTGTTAGTGAGGTGGTGAGAGTAATGCTAGTCAGTATTTTAGAACCTGGGGCAAACCTTTCAGGATGTACACAGGTCTGTGGCTATAAACACTACTTTCAAAACCTTTAATAGCTACTCATAATAGTTTCTATTTTGTATTTAGGAATTCAAATTTATCATTGTGAATGAACAGCTGAAGCTGTTGACTTCAGCTTTGAATTCCATCCTTACGGATTCTAAAGAATTTGGCTGCAATACCTGTCGTAAGTCTATATGCTAATTTTCGTTAAAAAGTAGCAGTGTATGTATGAGAATAAAAAGTAAGTACAAATCTGTACTCAGTAAGCCTGTCTGATGCCAGCAAAGTCAGCAAAGTGTTTGCACTGACTTGAGTGCACTGACAAATAGGGCCTCAGGGAGTATCAAAACGTAAAATGGACCAATGCCAATTCTGTAGCCCAGAAAGCAAATGGCAGGGCACAGCTCTTGCCCACAAAGCTGAGTTTTCCTCACCCCTCTCTTGCCAAAACAATCTGCCTTCATCCATGCTGTCCATCGGGGGGAGTCCCTGGACCGTTTGGGGGCATTGTGCAAAAGACTGCATGGGAGAAAGCTGTGTCAGGGGACCTAAGCTGTGCGGACAGTCACAGCACAGAGCACAAGCCTGGGCTGGTCCTGATTCGGTTATGACATGGACATAGCCAGAGGGCCCCACACCGTTTCACTGGCATTAAAAGAATCTATTCCTTAAACATACTAATAGAGACTAAGTTTAAAATGGACTGTGGATGTTTGAGTTGTTGTTGTTTGGGGGTTTTTTTGGGGTTGGAGGTTTTTTGTGATTTTGGTTTTTTTGTTTGTTTTGGGCTTTTTTTTTTTTGAAACGTAATTTGAATAAACTTTAAAAGCCTTCATCTTGCTTGTACCTGAAAAGAATGATTTTGTATTGATCTTCTCCCCATAGAATGGCTTTAGTAACGCAACCCCTGAAAAAAGGGATTTATAAAAAAAATTGAAAGCAGAGTGATAAACTGAATAACAAAAATAGCATTTCTACTGTATATGAAATACTAAGGTGCACTGTAATAGCCCATTAAAGTTAATGGGAATTCTGCCAATCAGCAAAGTTTGAAATCTAAGAAATTTTAAATGAATATAATTTTCAAAATGTCTCTTCATGGCTAAAAATTCATTTTAATTTTAACTTCCTTGTTAAAAAGAAATTTTGCACCATAGTTTTAACCTTATAACTCTGTAATACTCACACAAATATTCACCTGAGTCCTAATAAACCACGTCAGGGTTTCAGCCTAGATTCTTATTGATAAAAAAGTCACAGATATTTTGGTAATTGGACCTCATGTGATTTACCCCAGGAGATGACATATCTTTTTTAATTTTGAGTAAGGAACAATGCAACATCAGAGAAATCGTAACAACTCTTCTGTGATTCCTGTTATAATTCTTCCATTGTTGCAGAAAACCTGGCAGAACTACCGCTCTGAGCAAGGAAAAGTAAGTATTGCAGGATCAGGAAATCTTGGCAAAACCACATTGACTTAAAAATTATGTGCTCCTTAAACCACAGGGGGACTAAAATACAGAACTGAATTTTTCTGAGAGTATCTAGCTGGGCAGCAGTGACTTATGGTGGAAAAAGGAAGGGCAAAAGTAGAAAAAGCAGCTTTCACTGAACAGTGATAAGGGGAGTTGCAGAGGCTTCTTCCTTCCTCCACTCCGGCTGCTCCTTCCCACTTTCACCTGCCAGGGTTCAGAGCAGTCACTGGGATCACACTCTAAAGCAGAATTACAAAGTGATCTGTTAATGTTTGATTTTAAGATGGATCATTTTGTTAATATTTATCAGCTAAAGGGGGAAAAAAATCCCACAAATTCCAAACAGAAAACCACCACCACTCTTTATTGGTCTCCGTAATCTTTGACCCCTACTTAAAATATGTTGCTGTCAGGGGGCAAAGTACCTCACTTGCACATCCCTGCTTTTTAAGAGCCTTATCCAGGACAGTATGGAGTGGATCCCACTGTGCACTCAAACTCTGCCAGAGCAAACAAAAACTGAAAGGGATTTGCATCTCCCAAGAGGAGCTCAACAATTTGCTGAACTTTCCGCTTGCTTGCAGCACTCAACATGAAAGATGCTGCTTTGATTTTATGCCTCTGAAGAGAAATTGGTCCTTTGTAAAGAAGGATTTAAGCTAAAATGAATCTTTAGCCATGACAAACAATTAGAACATCCTGGTTATAAAGATTAAAATTATTTTATTCTCAGTGGTCTCCAGCTAGCAGTGTGAGATTCATCTTGAATTTATTTGTACTGCACTTTTGTTTTTCGTGGGTGGACTTTGGTCCTTACCAGCTTTAACTCTATTGTCTCTGCTTTTTCCCTACTACTTTTTTAAGATCTTCATCTGCTTCCTCCTCATTTTGTTTACCTTTCTTTTCCGATTTAGTTACAGTCTGAAGAGCTCTCTCCTCCTTAACTTTCGGTTTGGCCTTTATAAGCCCAACTTCTGTTGTTTTAGTCTCTGCGTGCTTGACCTTCTCAGCTGTCTTTGCTTCTCCTTTGCCATCCTTCACCTCCTTTTTAATTTTTGCTTCCACTTTAGTGCTCTTTACTTTCTTCTCCTCTGCAGGTAATAAAGAAACAGCTTTAAGTGTCATTCTTTCCCCCCAAAATAGTAGTAAATGCAATTTATTTTATCTTGTGCTATTACCAATGAGTGTTCCCCTTCATTATTAACGCCTTTCTCAGATTTGATGAAAACTATAATCCCCCCAAAGTAGACTTTGAGATGACATCAGATGAGAAGCAAGCATGTTTTTTCTTCAGTCCTGTACCAAGTATTTGACCAATACTATAGTAGGCTATGGCAAATATTAAATGGTTCTAATGAAAATGTGATAGCTTTTATGATATAAATTAGGGAGGCAAATGTTGGTCATTAAGCAAACAAATATGGAAAATACTCCCAGGCTAAATGTGAGTAACATTACACTTCAGAGAACAAAGCTAAACTCTGTCGTAAGCTGAAAAACTACTTGATTTAAAGTGTGGCTATTTGTAAGAGTCGCTTTTATGCACTGAATGTAGGTCTTTGGCCAAGCAGTCTTGAGTTCTTGAGTCTCTTTCTACACCAGTTTCCCGGGCTGGAAGACTAGTCAGAGACTGGCTAATTCCTGATATGCCCTGCAGCACAATGAGGTTTCCAAGGAGAATTACCAGATTGTAAATATCTGTGGCTGAAGCTACACAGAGGTTGTTGAGACCAGGGGTATTCCTGATGCTC
>NW_010401594.1:85750-104544 GCF_000710305.1 Buceros rhinoceros silvestris
GCTGCTCGTATATAGCAGCAGCTTTTTTTCATCTGAGATGTGGGTGCTGATAATATGTGTGTTTCAAGTTCACTTCAGTGGAAAATCCAACAGTAGTTTAAAATGTCACTGAATATGGTTTAAATTAATCTGTTTAGTGTTCTATTCACAATTCTGTTTTCTTCATAGCTCTGTCTTCATCCTTGAGGCAAAACTTGTATGCTACAAAACCTGTGTATTCTGTAAGACTCTAAACTTCTATTTCTACGAAGCCACTAAACTGACTAGACTGATTTCATCAATATGAAAACTGAATACTTCTACATGGTCTAAACCAGAACACAGATATTTATTTACGGGCATTCCTACTTCCAGACAAAGCCAGGGCATGACCAAGTATTGCTGGCGAGTGAAGAAAGAATTTCCTTAATTAGTTATAGTGAAAATACATATGACAAGTTACTTGCAGATAGGCCTACTTCTTTTTCAGGGAAACAGTGGTTCATACCTTTAATGCTTATATTTGAACTTTCAATGGGTTTTAAGAAGCACCATGCATAGCACTAACCTCTGGATGTTCTAGAAACATTTTAATTTTATTTTAACATCACTGTAGTGTCGTGTAGCTGATCTTTCATGCATGTTATATTCTCCGTTCCAATAAAATAATGTTCATGGATTTTAATGTAAATTCTGGTTAAAAATGTAGTATAAATGAATAAATACCTTTGGGAAGAGGTTTCTTTTCAGCTTTTTCATGTCTTTCAGGTCGGTCTTTTTGAATTACTAGAAATGAGTACAATTGTATATTAGGGAAAAAAATTCTACAAAGAATGAGAAAATATTGTTCAAACACAAAAACATCCCTGGATGTTTCACATTTCTTCGTTATTCCTGTTTTTCAATTTGCAAATTTCTTGCTTCTTTTTCTCAGGTTCCCTCACCTAACCAGAAGACCAGTCAGTCACACAGATCTGAAGCTTCGTAGGGAATGCTTATAGTGGATAATCCAGACGACACAAACTTGCTCAGCTCAAGCTCTGAGCAGACGCAGGCTTGACCTTCTTGTGCTCAAGCCAACGGGAAGTCATGCAGCTACATTCGTCTTACAGAAAGGTGTTTTTCTTAGTTTCAGCTCACCGTCATACAAACACAGCCAAAAGCCTGGTGCTCACACCAGAACCAGCTCAAGTGAGTTCATGTCTGCACAGGATATGCTGTAAAAACCCACATTGTTACGACCCGGAAATCCCCTCAAATTTTATGTGGAGTTTTCCATCTTTCCTGTCCTGGTCGCTGTTCAGACATTGCTGGAACAAAACAGCCTTGAGACCTAACTTGACACTTACGTGCTAACTACACCTTCTCTAACTGAATTCCAGCCTGGAATTGCTGCCTGTATGAGTTGTGATTGATATTTAGACTTGTATTTCTTTTTTAAAGATAACTGTTTCTTAGATGACATGTTTAAATAGCATTCGTGTCACTGGAGCTTTCTGGAACCTTTAACAGACCTGAAGAAGAACCCGAAGCACTTTTATAGAATGTAGAGAAAACCTGCTGACTATGGGGGAAGCTTGTTCCCTGAAGTTGGCCTGGACACGAGTGTCCTCGTTTCCTGGTGACTGTGAGTGGCTGAAATGGCTCCTTAACACTTCTGGTAGCTGATCCAGAGGAAAGGGAAGTGAACCTGGCCGTAGGCAGCTCAGCAGAACACTGCTGGCAGAAAAGTGCCTTTGGAAGCGCTGAGGGCAACGAGTGCCCTAGTGCACTGAGTCCTATAGGGACTCTCATGGCACGGAAACCACTCAAGAGAGGGTAGCATGTCTATCTGTCACACCACAGCAGCCTACTCCCCAGCCACAAAGTGGCCAAATTCTCCATAAAATTTCCCAGCCAGTGACTGGAGTCACAGCTAACGTTAAACTCATTAAAGCTCTAAGTGATTATTTGGTTAGCTAACAGAAGATAAATGGGTAAACAGGCTGGATGCTCATTAGGAGTATCACTTGGAAGTTATTTGCTTTTCAAATCTACACAGACACCATGGGCATTTATTTCCTCTGGATTTCAGTGAGATTTCACTTCATTAAAAAAAACCTTACACTTTTAAGTTATACACCAAAAGTATTAAAAATGACCAAATATGCCTTTAAAAGAGAGACTGGACAATGGCTACCTTTCACAGTCTTTTTTAAGGCCTAAACTCTTCATCCCGCTTTTTTTCTTTCTTCTCTCCTACTTTCCGTTTTACATTTCTCCTTGAGTAATGTCAAGTCCAATAAAGACTGGTGTGTACATTTGAATCTATTGAATCTATATTGTCTGAACAGAGTCAAATTAAACCTAATTAATTCATGCATCCCATCACCATGACATGAATCTGAATGCCATAGGAGAGTGATACTAAGATACATTGTATAGTATTTTTTTCTAAAGTTAACAGAGTAAAAATAAGAAGAGGCAAAGAATGAAGCCTAACCATGTGATAGAAGTACCTGGCTTCCAAAGAGCAATGCATGGAAAAGAAAAGGAAAAAAACAAAATCGCGGAGCAAAAACATTCATATGCCAATCAATAATAAACATTATTAAATGTTAATATTAAAAAATGGCATACCACAGCAAGCTGATGGAAGTTTTAAGCTCCCTGCCCGAAACACGGCTGAAAATGGAATTAGTCAAAAGAATGCTGAAAAATCACCTCTCATAATGATAATGCTTCAGAATATATATGATAATTAGCAGATATGTAAATCCTAACAAAAGTCACTTCTGCCATAGAGGACGGTACTAATCACGTACCAAAATGGAAATGTTATTCAAAAAACTAAAGGCAAAAAAAAGGAAATTCTATTTTTGGGTCTGATGGAAGACCCAGCCTGAGAGACAGTAAACAATCTTTCATTAGGTCTGCACCAGATTTGAAAACTGAAACACAAGAGAAAGCCTTCTTTGCAGGCAAAGTATTGAATCTCATTGTGGAGGAAAAGACATCAAGGAATGCAAATATAAAAGTCACAGGCTTATTTCTGTAGCTGCACGAGAATGATTCATAATTACCTCTGTGCATTGACACAAGAGAACTAAGCAAGAAATACACACTGAGCAAGTCTTCACTCAGCATCTGATCAGGAACTGCTCAAGCAGAAGTGAGAGCACCCAAAAAATGTACAGTATGGACTAGAAGTGCTTTGGACTTTAAATAATTTTCACACACTCCCAAACTATATAAGCACTGAAAATCTAAAATTGCACAATATCCATAATCTTCATTACCTTTAGAAGGTGTTTTCTTTTCATGTTTTTCTGGCTTCTCTGGTTTCTCTTTGTGAATAGCTAGAAACAAATAACAGCAAAATTAATGGTTAATAAAGAAGAGAAATGTTGCATTTTAAGTGAGAAAAAGGAGAAAAAACAAGCACCATGGCTATCCATGTGAAGACCAGGACTGATTTAGCTGCTGCTGTCTCCTGCTAACGCCAAAACATGATTCAAAGTTTCAAAAACTCATCTACCACCCCCGAGATACCTGCAACCGGCTGGGGAAGAATGGCCTTTCTGGCACAACCACAACCTCATGAAAGAAGTTAGTCAAGAGCAGTCATTCTTATTTACGTCGTTTACTGCTTCATTTGTTTGTTTGGTTTCTACTGTCATTTATTTGTTTATTTTGGTTTATTGTTATTGTTGAGCTTTCTTGTCGCCTTGGTTCATTTCTGAACTCCACGTAACTACTAACAGTTTTTCCAGCTATGAATGATTAAACACTATAATTAATTACAAATCTAATTGCAATGACATTATAACTAATGCTCTTCGGGGCTTTTTTGTTTGCTTTTAATTTCCACTTTACAAACTGAAATAAAGCACATTGTAATAACTAGCTTTGTGGCTCAAGTTTCACTACACCCTTGAGCTGTGCAATAGTTGCTGAGTGGTGGGTAGTGGGGAATATTCTCCTGTGTGGGCTCTGATTTGCTAATTTTTGTAATTAATGTTTACACAGTAACTTGTTCACGGGTGTGGAGATCTGATATTTGCACATGTTCATATCCCCTGAGGTACCCTACAGGGTCCAGGTGTGTGAAAACTCTCAGTTCTCTATTTATAGTCTCCAGCACATGACTTTATGCTGAGAACACAAAAATGTGTGTGTGAGCATTGCAATGTACTCCAGCCTCGTGCTGGTGTTTCAAAAGATACAAAGAACTGAGAAAGATTAAGCAGTACTAGATACATATTTATTGCAAGTAGCTACTTAAAGAATTAGTCCTGTGCCGTTCAAATGCCTCTGCAGCAGCACTACTCAGTATTGTATTTAAAAGGTTTTTTTCATGTGGCCCATCTCATTACCTTTGTTTACAGGTTGTCAGGTGTTTTTCCCGGATGACCATATTCTCTTAGCAACCATACTTACTGTGAGTGTTGGAAATACTCAGAGTTTATGCTAATCCAGAGTGTAAAATATATTGTCTCTCTTCCTCAGAAAAAAAACAACATGCAGAAGCCATACAGAACACCCCTCAGTCTGTATGTCTGCAAACCTTTATATGATCTCATGATTTTTATTCATAAAGTTCCGTAACATGCTTTTCAATCAAGGATATATATAACTGGAAATTGAGTAGACAATTAGTTCTAGGGTACCTCAAAATGTAAAATATGTTCTGATGTTAAATCATTACCTGCATGCCTTTCCTTTTTTTCAGGTTTTTCTTGTCTTTCCAGTTTGTCTTTATGTGTCACTAGGAAAGAAGAAATACGTTCATATTTATTAAAAAAACTGAAAAAAACTTAAGAATAAAAAATAATTCTGCCAAGATAAGCCTTGGGAGACAAAAGACAAACCATGTTAGTCCTGAGCTAACCAATACACATGTGCTGAGTGTAGATTATAATATATGGATGTGAGCAGACAACTCTGGTTAAGAAGTCACTGCTTACCATCCAAGTCATGGTACCCTGCCTCAGCTGTTTAGTCCAGTAACACCATCCCTTGCAATTGTCTGTCCATTCCTGAAAAGAGATTTTCAGAAAACTGTCAAAGACTAAGGCAGAGCTCACAGTAAATGCTGCTGCCTGCACAAGAAAGAGGACATCACTTGGGCCATCCCACACCCTGGAATCAATCCTGGAGCATAAGAGCATCACGTGCACAAGTGACACATCTGTCACTTGCCAGTTGGCTTGAAATAGATAACCAGTAATGGATATGGATAGCTGGTAACGGATACTGGCTGAGATCAGTCCCTGGCAATGATTAGACACCCAGTATGTGCAAAGTAAAAACTAATATTATGACAGTGGAAACTATCCGTATAGTACTATGCCATCCACACATTCACATAGCATTTTCCATTCACTTTTTTTTTAGGATTTTACAGAATAATTTTCCAGACAATTGGAAATAAACCTGTGGATTTTAGAGAGAAAAATCAGAAAAATTCATAAAAATCAGAGGTGAAACTGCGAGCTAGCTTAAACTCGTAAATCCTTGGAGATTTCATCCTAAACTGGAATGAAAAACTTCACTTGTCAAACATGAGAAAATAAAGAAGTTCATTTACAGTACCATGAATTCTGTATTTAATTGTAAGCAAAAGAAGGTGGTTAGGGAATGTTCAGGCAGTCATGATTTTTTTCGCAGTATGGTGATGAAATACATGGGAATGAGTTCCTGGCATAGCTGACTGAGTCACTTCTAAGTGACTGAGACGTTTCTAATTATTCTCCCGGTCTTTACATAACTGCCCTAAACTTAACCACACAATTTGGTTGGAAATTAGCACAGGGTGTTATTTATTCTCTCTGTACCTAAATCTTGAAAAGGGAATGTATTGAAAGCAGAAAATAGCAGTTAAAATGAAGGTATGCAGTGAAACTTCAGAGTCTCTCAATTGCCCTACAATGAAACGGGCCTTAGAAAGACACGTATCCATAGTCATAGTTTTAAAAGATAATGTACAGTCTAAAAGTAATGTTTCTTAGTACTGTGAATAGAGAGAATCTTTATATGCAGTAGAGTTTTAGTAGCAATTGTAGCAATACTTTACTAAACAAACCCGTAATACGTTCACTTTAAGATAAAATACATTTAGGTAGACAGAATATTAATAACAGTTATGAAAATTAAAGAGTGTAATTCTTATTCTTCTTCATTGACTGTCTAAGTTTGGCTGGGATTCTTTTTTCGTGTTCTACGAAACTTTTAAAAACATTAAGTATTATTTTCCCATTAAAACAAATTGTAGAGTTTCACAAGTTTTCTGTAGAATAACAGGAATAACATTTATGTTTTAATATGGGACATTATAGGCTTTGCTCTGTCATTTCCCCAAATCTCAGAAAAAATTTCTGTTGTTACCTCTATTCCATTTTCTAGTAATAAATATTCATTCTAATGGAAACCTGAACTTACGTGCCTGCCGTTAACCTGTGGAGTGAGTCTTGTTAACTCAATGTGCTTTGAGTTATTTACAGAAAATGGAAAAGCTATTGAGACCATTAGAAAAGGTCTAGTCAAGCATGAATTTCAGGAAGGAGTATGTTCACTTGGGCTGTGAGACTTGTGTTCTTGGTCTGAAATAAATAAACTGTCGTTGGATGTTGGGTCTTCCCTTTTTGGGGTGATTTAGTCTGATCATTGGGCTATCTGCTCTTCCTGATGGGTTCTTTCCTTCAGCCTGATACTTCTTTAAACACATTTTTATGCAAAGGACACATTTTCAGAAGGCTTAGAGTGTTTTGACAAATAGATATGTTCCGACAAAATTCCGTTTTGCCAAAAAACACCTCACAATATGCAAATGTGATGCTGGCTTTTAGATCCCAGAGCTAAATCAAGAAGTTGTGGGTGGAGAGGAAACAGTAATCTGATTCTGACTGTTATAACAAGAGGGTCTACAATTTCTTGTTGACATACATCACCAGCAAATTAGTAAATCCTCTCTAACACCCTCTCTCCAATATCTATGAAATGAGAGTGGGGAAATTTTTTCTCTAAGGCAGTCTCTGAAGCAGAATGCCTCCAGGGACCATGCCCTGTGTGTTATAATTTACTCATCATGTTTTGCTCAGAAGTATTCCCAAAGATAAATATGATGCTTGGATTTATTCAAGAAAAAAAAACCCACACCTATTTATGCTCTGGGCATCCTTCACATAAGTTAATAATACAGTAAAAACTTATTCATTAATGTCTGAATATAATTTAAACCTTTTTGCAGAGTAATGAATTCGAAGAGCTTTAAAATCCACATTCTCCTTCCAGATGGCTTTTACAACACCTCCTCCATCCTTAAACATAATCGGAATTTACAGGAAGGGTCTAAGAGTCAACAGATTAGACTGTTTGAACCCTTTGTAAAAAGGCAAAGAATATAAAATGATGAATACATACCCTTTAGGGGTTCCTTCCTCTCAGGTTTTTCTTGTTTTTCAGGTTTGTCTTTGTGAATGACTAGAAATAATACAAAAAACCCACAATAAATCTGTAATCTGGGGGTATTTTGTAAACTTAATATTTCATCAAAGTGATCAAGGAAAAAAGTTGTAAATTCAAATACTGGATTTTAGCTCTGAGTCACAGGTCCTAGATGATGTATAGACATTCTTAACAACAATATTTAATTCCTGGTCCAAGAGAAATATTTTTTCATTGAATAAGCCTTCAGATATTAGACAATATTTTTGTAAAATAAGTTCTTATTCAGCAACTTTGTGTGATCTCTTTTGGTCCTGTTACACAAGCACCCTGACTCTAAGATTTCTGACAGAGGAAATTATTCTCAGTCCTCGACAGCTTTGCTTTTTATTCTTAACAAAAAACGACTAGCATATTGCTATCCATGCTTTTATTTTCTTTATTGTTAGCTGTTACTTCAGCAACAGGATGGATTAACAAGAAAACATCTCTTTTAATCAGAGCAAAACTTCAGGAAAAGCAGCTGTTCAAAGCACAATCAACTACATGTCTTGCTAGAAGCAGGGAAACATGAATCTTTCCGGACTTTATTGTCCTCCCAACTCTCAGACCATGTGTTTGGACAAGGGTGTATTCTATATCCTGATGATTTAGATAGAGAAAAATGTTCCTTGTCAACCTCTACTACTAGAAGACTAGTGTTTTGTAATTTCAGGGGGAAAAATATTTTTTCAGGTTTCATTCAAGAAGTAAACCACAGAAAATACATCTCTGATTAGAAGACAGCTGTGAGCTTTGTACACAAGCACGGTGATGCTTTTGCATACATCCATTTCACCAGCTTTGCGGCAAATGTCAGTTCGCAGAGGTTCAAGCGTTTTTTTGTGTTGGTGAAATATTTCCTCATTAAAAAATAGGTTTATGTCTTTAAGAAAAATCATTCCAGATATTTAGTAATTTCATTATGTCTTGCATGTGTTTGCATTATCCAAACACATTTCCAGTCATAACAGGTAGATTATTCTTGATAACAATTAGCAGTATAGTGGAAAGAGATTGAAGGGAGATTTTTCAAAGCCTTTAAGGAATGTGAGCAGCCAATTTACACAAAAAAAAAAAAACCCCAAACCCAGGCTGTGAAGAACACAGCTGCACCAGCAATGTATTATTGATAGAATTACAGACTGTAACTCATTCTTTTGCTTTAGGACATGTAGTAGCACACCAAGGAAAAACAGTCTCCTTGCTCCCTATACTGTGTAGGACTTAGACTGCGTATTTTTGCATACTGCAGCATGCTTTTACAGCTCATATTTGTATTAGCAAGTGCTAGCTCTGTGCAAAACACTTCAAGCCAGTGTCTTGTCAGTTTTGGATGGGGCAATAACACAACTGCGCAACACTAGCTCTGTGATGGTCAATGGCAATTAAATACAAGCTCCGCACGTCAAACGGCTTTGTCGTCTCTAGCCAAAAATACTGATGAACCATGCAGAATGGTCTGTCAGTCAGAAAGCCTGGGTTTTGCCACACAACATCTTACTTGCATAAGGGAGACTGTTGGGTGTTTTTTAAAAATTTGTTCTAGTTTTTCTGTAGCATTTTCCTATTCCCTGCTTTGGAAAATAACAAAAATGAACCTTGAACAACACTAACTGTCAGCAAATCTTGAAGTGGACAGAAAAATATAATTTAAGTTTCCTTCTCATCATCGAATTTGTATAAAGGGCTAAAATGCAAGGAAATAGTAACATCTGTGTGGACTCCAAGCTAAAAACGTGGATCAGTTGGCTTCTCTTGACAAAAAAAGTAACTTGCTGTGTCTGGGCACAGAGCCTGGAATGTAGGTAGACAGACACCAGGCTGGCATAAAGAGAATCTATTTTCCTCTTCCCAGTGATAGGCTGCAGGCCATCTCTGGTTTGTCCAAGGGCCCTATCCCCATGGCTTCAGAGCTGGCTAATCTCAGACTGTGATGTTTACCGTTACCTCTTACGGACACTGCCAGAGCTATGTCTTTTGGGCAGAACCTTATTTGGGAAGGGCAGGGGTTGCCAAAAATTAAAGGGCTCATGTTTCAGGGCTGTGTCCAGCTTTTACTCTTCACAGTGCAGTGGGGACACCACAGTGTCACAAGGACATCAAAGTCCATGGGAGTTTTTGATATCACAAACTTATATATGATTTTTCTTTTGCATACTAACTGTTTCTTTTCCCTGACATGTTTTCATGTCCAGCTTCACAGGTAGTCCTAAAAGCTTAGTCATAGAAAATACTTCACTGCCTACAGATCCTTTCCAGATTTAGTTGCATTTCTATTTCTTTGTAAAGCCCACAGCGCTTAGGTGCAAGCATCAGGTTTTAGAAATAAGCCAGGCAGGCCATACTGCCATGCTTCTGTGAAACAAATCAGCGTTAGTAAGGTTTTCTTTTGCATATAAAAAACAGAGAAAGCACATAAAAATGTTTTTAAGGATGCTACATTAAGCACTCTTCAGCAGAAAAATGATGGAACTAAAACTGCATATTCAACTTTAATTTAACCGCTTTATTTGCTTTTTGAAAAACTTCATAGTCAAAAGATCACCTCTTTTCTTTTTTTTTTAATAGGGAGCTGGATTAATCCAGAAAAAAATAAGAATAACTAAAACTAGTTTCATGACAATTGTGTAAGCTAAAATTTTCCTGCAACGTAAAGAAATTTACTTGGACTTTGCAAATACCAAAAAAGCGTAAACTCAGAACGAGCCCTTATTAGCATTGGAAAAATGTATCACCCCATCCTAATTTTCACTAACCTATATTTTGGAAATTGCTGAAACACTTTTATATGACTTTGAATGAAGATTTAGCCTGAGGCAAAAAGATGAGTATGAAAAATTTCATCCTCAGTGACTGGAGTGTGGTAAATGTATAAATAATCTAAAATAGGAGATTATAATGGAAAATTTTAAGGTATTTTAACAATGAATCTCAAATTTATAAGAATATTGCTATCTACTTCACATTAAATTAAAAAAGAGAAGCACAGCATATACGTGAGAGATTTTTCCAAATTTCAGCCATATAATAGTGTATTTGATTTGCATCAAGTGGAAGACAATAGTGAAGGGGGATGTGATTTAGTGTTTTTCATTAAAGTGTTTGAGACAGAGAAATTCCCCACTCCCCTCCCCCACAAAAAACCCAACCGAACAAACAAACAAAAAAAAACAGATGAAAAAAGGTGTAATATGAAGACACTAATTCCATCCATACCTCAAGGAAGCAAAAATAGTTTCCAGCTGAGTAAGTCTTAAGTCTGCTGCTTGGTATAAAAGTAGGTGATGAGTGCAGTGAGCATGAAGCAGAGATTGCTTGCTCCAGCTAACTGACTAAGTGCTTGTCCACAGAGCAACATACAGGAAAGTTGAGATAAATTAACCAATAAATGGAGTTAGAGTGCATTAGTCTGAAAGCATTAAATCTCTGTGTAGATGCTTTTATTGAGAAATATAGTAAGCTTGGATGGCTATAACTTAATTCTTCTTGAAGGAACACTAAAAAAAAGAAAAAAAAAAAAAAAGGCAGCTTGATCTGGAGAAGGGTACAGGCTTCCAGGACCGAAATGATAATCTAAGGAAATTCCAGCAATTAAAGAGCTGTGAATGAACCTATACTTATTACAACCACCTCAGTTCCCTGTGAAGGGGGAAGAGGCTTGCCTCTGAGTTTGCCTAGCCAACAACAGACATGCACAGGCTGCTCACTGCAGTGCTTGACCTTGTGCTGTGTTTAGCCCTTCAACGCTGAACTTAAATGCCTATATAAGAGTATGACAATGTCTCAAGAGTTACATGAGTACCATTTAGGTTTAACTGCAGCAGTCAGACAGTGCTACATTCATCTGAACTGAGATTTGGGGTTGGAAACTACTGGTGGTAGTCAAAACGCCCACAGCATTAACTTCACTCTAGGCTGCTGTAAACCCGTACAGCTAAATAAATACCTGATGGTTGTATTTGGGCCACTACATCTATGTTGCTATCTGTACCAACTAGGATAGACAGACCCTCTGTCAGACATAAATACACCCTTTAACTTGCTAATTTTGTCAGCTTATGTGGGTTTCTAATATGCTGTGGATTTCTATGGTCCACCTCTATCTATTTAGCTGTCTCAAATGCCTTGTCTTCCAGCTACAGCAAGTTAAATAATGGGGACGCATATTTGTCTTTACAATCTCATAATTTATCCATATGCTAAAATACACAGCTTTGTTCTGTGGTTTAACATTCGTATTATCGGTACAGCCCTGTTAACAAGTTGGACAAGGACAGGCATATGCTACATGTTGTGAACAAAATAATTTTGAAGGGCCTAGAATCTATTTGTCAAATCAGACTTAATTCAGAGACACTTTCTGCAAAAAACCCAGAGAGGCTAGTGTTAATGAATAGACACAAAAGTGTCTGTCCTAAAATCACCGTCATTTAATGTATGGCTATCAGAGGTAGCGTTTCATCATCACGTTGTCTCCTTCCATCCCGCACTCCAACAACAATGTATTGGTGAAGTGTATTTGGGAAAAACCACACAGGAAATCATCCTTTTTCCATTCCTTCTCAATGTGTGTTGTAAGAAGCAATATTTTGCAGAAATGAAGCACACTTCATTTCACTACTAATATCAGCTTTTCATAAAAAATCAGAAATTATCTGTCCATTTGGGTTATCACTGGACCTTCCATTAGATAGAAACTATGACCTCATGTATACTTTTATCTCAGTGTATTTCATTATTGTTCTTCCCTGTTGCCAATGAATTGCGGTTACCTCTTATTCATTGATGGTAATAACAATTACAACACCTGCTTCGTAAACAGTCTGCAGCGGCAGCCCAGGGTCTTGCACAGTATTTGTACGTTACAAAATCACAGACTCACGGGACAGCTGCCCTAGGTCAAGAAAGCCCCAACACTCAGCCTCTGCTCTTGGGACAACCACTCCAGTCCTGAGCATTGCTGTAGCCTCACACTGAGCTCCACCAGTTTATGGATGGCTTTCCTGAACTGGGAGGCCCAGAACTGGATATGATATCTAGATGTGGTCTCGTGAAAGCTGACTACAGGGGTAAAATTGATCCCTTCCTTCCACTGACTGGCTGGGGTCCTGCTCGTACGGACCATGCTCATACAGACTCATACAGGATGCTGTTGGCCCTTGAGAAAGTACTAATACATCAAATACCAAATTGGAAGACCTTATTTTGCAGTGAATTTGTGCTCATGTGCAAATGTAAGTATGAAATAATTTAATGTCAGTGCTCTTAAGCATGAGTAAATGCTTTGTTGAATAATTTCTCAGAGTATTTCTTTTTTTCGGGATTAAATTGCCTAAATACAATAATTGAAATGGAGTTTATTACTAGTCATTTATATAAATATTTGATTAAAAGCACATTTTAAGGCACAAGTTTGCCTGGATCTTCGTACTGTAAGAATGTGTCTTATAATTTCAGTCACTTCTCTCTGGGTTTTCTATTTATTGTATCTATTCCTCATATTTCCGAACAATCATTTCAAAATGACACTTAGGGATGGAACTCCTTTGCAAATATTTGGACTTGGATTCAGGGAGTTTACCGATTCAAAAACACGCTTGAAATTATTTTAAGAACTCTAGCACCCCCATATTTTTGGGTCAAGGACTGAAATTTGTTTCGGGTGTTTGCTGCTATGAAAAATATTCATTACGACTCTAGATTTTTCCTATTAAAAACAATAAAAGATCGTATCTGCACATGCTTCCTGGAGGTATTCTAGAAGGTAAGAGTAAAACACTCTAAAGATTCATGCATTTATTGTTCTCTAGCTTGAGGCCAGACAGAATGTTTTCTTGTAATTGTTCCTTTTATGTACAAGACACATTTTGGAGACTGAATAGGAAAAGGAAAAATGGGGAAAAAAGTTGTCCTGTGCTTCAGTAAGTGATTGTGTAATTAAAGACTGCCTTATCAGGCATAAAGTGTGTTAACTAACGACACCTGAATGCTTTTTTCTGGCATCTTGTAACTTCTTAGTAATAATTTCTGCGGTGTTAACGTTCTTCTATCTAAAGCAACGTACTTCTGTGTAGATGAAATGGTACGCAAGAGGCTGTTTTGGTCAAGGCTGCACATTCATTTGTGTTTTTAGAATACTGTGCTTGAAAAGACCTTGGCTGGGATCCCTTCTTAATAGATCCAAGCTCATTATTGCCTGCTAGCCCACTGTTAGCCTAAGAAATTAATTTTCATACTACACGATTTATTACGTAGTTAAGAAGTGTTCTAGGCAATCTAGATGACGCTGATTAGCACAGAACTTGAGGTGTGTGTAGACTAAAAACATATAAAGAATATATACAGAAATGAATATAATTGTGTGAGAGAGGGTGTATGTAGATACCTACCATTTTTAATACACTTCCTTCTTGCTTCCTCCTGCCATTACTAAGGACAGCACTAGCGCACCAGAGAGACGCTCATCAAATTTTATGCCACCTAACATTTACAGAGGAGGCTTTCTTAGGCAAAAACCCTGCACCTATGCCAGGAAACTTTTGTTTACATCACCTCTGAACACCAGTCCAAACCAATTCCTCTGTGGTTTTTTTGAAAGTGCCAGTTAGAAGAGATTAAGCAGTCTGAAAAAGAGTAGGTTCTTAAAAAAGAAGATTTCTTATCTCTGGTACACACCAGGCTCACTGGTAGCTATGACTTCCTAACCTGCATGGCACCCACTGGCTTGTAAATTTTCTTTCTTCTTTGCCCAACACACTTCATGCCTTCATCACCAGAGGAACTTCATCAGCATCCTACTAAATTTTTGATCATTTACAGTCTGTGCTAACTGGTCTTTGAATGCTTCTATAACAAAACAAAGGTAACGTAGTTAACAAATACACTATGTATTACATACAAATACGTACTTAAAAAACAAAAAGAAAAAACGGTTACCTCTCAGTGATGGTCGTTTCTCTTCTCTCTCTGGTTTCTCTTTATGAATTTCTGCAATGTAGAGTTATCAACATCAAAATAATTTTCACACACAAAAATATCAGATTCATTCTCATAATAAAAAATAATAAAATGCTTAAAATATTACACCAAATCCATGGCTTTATCATCTGCATATTCAGAATTATATGGAATTAAACTAATTTTTATATATGTATGGACAAAAATCACAACATTAAGTGAATTTAATAATTTTTCTGTTTTTAATTGAGCAACACAGCTATGCTTAAAGTCAAGAACAGGTTTTGCTGATCTGTAACAGCTATATAGTAACATGTATTGGTCACAAATTAGAAAAAACATGTTTTTAGTAAACATTCTTCTGCATGTAACTCAAGTTGTTTACTGGGGTTAATAACTTGGAAGGAAAAAATGTTCTTTTTACTACATTTTCTAAATTTTTTAAAGGTCATGTGCTGAACTGGTATCTTCAACATACAATTACATATCAACTCCATTCTGCATGCAAATTACAGAGATAAAAGTTCCCAGGTTAGAGATCGTTGCCTCGGAGCATGACTCATTTCAACCATACTGTATGCCCAAGCACTGAGAACTGCCTTGTTAGAAGAGGAAATGGTACAGTATTTACCTGCCCTTGCTATGCGTCTCCTTTCAACAAAATTCCTCACCTGTGACATTGATATTAAATTACTGCTGTGTACTTCTGAAACAGATTTTTTTTACTACTCCTTGTGCCAAAACCAGGATAATATTAAAAATGCAAAATAATGAATTTGCAAAAAAGCAAACCAGAATGAATTCAAGCTTGCACAGCATTGTTTACACACAGTGGTAGAAATTTAAAGGCCACTTAATATAGGTGTGCAATAAAGTCATTAAGGCTATACAGAGTGCCAGGTTTATTGTATTGTTCATAAATTTCCTGCAGTAAGAGATTGGTATTAAAAAAAAACAGATCAAATCTGTCTTTGACAAAAGCACATGCAAGTCTCACTAGGCTCTATGGGAGATTACTCTGTGTTTTAGGGTTAGATTTGATCTTCAGGGTCTAAATAACAAGAACACTGATGCTAAAATTAATCCAACAGAGAAAACCTTACACACATTACATCTCAACCCTGAGGAGCTACTTCAACACCTATTGAAGACAATGGGAATATTCCTCTCATACCCTGAGTTATTTGCTCAGGTTGTAACAGGATGCACATTGGCAAAGACATCCAGTAGAAAGTGATATTTACCCTTCCCAAGACTCTGATCTTTGCACAGGTCATCGTAAATAAATACAGAATGCTTTTATTGAATAGTATTTGCTATCTGAAATAATGATTGTGTCTTGTTTTCAAGAAACGTAATTCCTCCACGGCATCACATTATCTTCAGATAGAGAGAACATTATCTCACCAAGATAAAGGGTAACAAAGGCCAAAATACATATCACTGTTAGCCAATAATGTATGGCAGCATAACTAAGCTAATTATATGATGTCATTAAGCTAAAAGGACTTTTTATTCAGTTTTCATCTTGTTCTTTGCAGCCTGGGTGTGTAATTTGTTTATTGTTCTGTAAACCTCAAAGGCTGTGCTTAGGAAGGGCTCATGCCATATAGATTTACAGTATTTCAGCTGAGTCTGAATTATTTTTCATTCTGCCACTACATGCAGAGTTATTTCTACCACCTGAGAGAAACCAGTTGCTGGATTTTCAAACTTTTCCTACCTGTTCTGTTTAAAAGGATGTGTAAACAATTTTGGGTAGCATAAGTGGTAGGAATGGTGTGAGACAAGAACAGCCAGAGCTTTACTCTCTGATTCTGAGCACATTTGAGTGGGTCCATGCTGCCTCCAAACCCTGACTCGGGGCATTTGCAGAAAGCTGAGTCACTTCCTCTGCACTGCAAGATACAGCAGAGACATTCCTCTCCCAGCTCAAGAGGTCATCCTACACACAGGGATGAATATGGCCCACTAAGTGATCGCATTCTTCAGGCAAAGTCTGAACACAGACGTCACTGCTTGCTTACCTTAAAATGCCTCGGCTCTGCTGAGTTCCAGACTTGTATATGTGTCTCACTACAGAAACTAGGTCTATTTTTCTTGAAAAAACAGATATAAACTTTTAAAAAATTATTTTAAAAAGAAAAGGCTTTTAAAATGACTGTCATTTTAAGGAATTTCTTACTGCTAGTTTGACTGCAAAATATGTATGGAGCAATGACTGTAGAACTGGCCCTCTAAATCAGCCTCACATTGTGTGAGCAATAAAGCTTACTTGACACATATATTTCAGTAAGGTCCGCAAAAAGATACTTTCTAGACAGCTGCACTGAGAATTTCAGCTAACTCGCTGCTACTGTAAGGATAGCGCACATCTCAATAAACTCCACACAAATTCCTTGAAGTGAAATACATCTTCATAATGCATAAGTATATATATACACGGGGGTTTATATTGCACAGTGTGCCATCATTAAGATCTCTTCACAAGCTGTCCCTTGCATTTTGAACCATCATAACAAATCGCAGCCTGGAACACATCAATTCGTACGCATTGCAACCTAAATTTTCCCAGTACAAATAAATCTAGCCTCAATATATGCTGATCTTGATCAATTTACAAGACAGAAAATAGTGACTCTTTTCTAATGCCAAAATATTTCAAGTAAGGAAACAAATTAGATTATTTGAGATTGTTTCCCTGTTCAGAGAATTTTGATACTCTCTGCTTCATCTTTTATGACAAATGGCTTTAATTTTCTGGTGATCGCATCATATCTTATTGCTGAGTTTCCAAAGTGGCTATAATATAGAAGATTATATGGCCAGTTTAAAGCATGTCATTTATCTCTATCAATGCAACACATTGTTAATAAATCCTAAATATTATGAATTCATGTTTAGAATAATGACAGAATCAAACAGCAGCAAGGATAATCTTTGTCACCACGGCAACCATCCTGATTCTTTATGAGATGAGAGCACAGTTTATTAAATCATTGTAAGGGATTATGTATTTTAAAAGCTGTATTTCATTGTTTGTTCTCTTCAGTTATCAAGCAGACATGAGAAATTATCTTTCCCTTTGCATTTCTTGGGTTTTGAATGGATAAATACCTTATTTCCTTAAGTGTGGTTATTGCCTGACAGCCACTTCTCTAGAGCTCAGGTCTAGTGCAGATAGACAGAACACGCAGGGTGATTGTTTTAAATAACCCCAAGAAGGAAAATCAGTACTCTTCTCAACTCACTAACCATTTCAAGATGCTGAAGGGAGATATATTCAACTATATTGCTAGCAGACCAATTTACTTATGTACTGCTAACCCAAAGCAGGCCTTCACAATCAGCTGAGGATCAGTATTGCCATCAGGTTTACTGCAAACCTGTGCTGAATATGCAGTTTGTGTAGCTTCCCTCACCCAGCTAATCATCACAGCAGTTCTACTGCAGTCTAGCACTAGCTGCACACTACAAGGCGCCAGCTCTAGGAAGATCAGGGTGGGAGAAAGAGAACAAAAACTACAGACCCCTGAACGCAGCACTGTGCAGGTTTACATCAGCGTTAGCAAGGAGCACAGCCCCTCGTGGTAGGGCACAAGGAGATTCTTCTGGCTCCTGAAACAGAGCTCCCTTCTTCATCTGCTCTCATGTTTCTTATTTTGATTTTTTTGTTATCTCCTTTTTTTTAACATAGTAAACAATACGTAGCATTATTCTTAGCTATTTTAATTGTATTGTATTACGATAGCACCTAACGGGCCTCAGCATATATGAATTGCTTTAGGTACCACATGGAGTTATAACACAATGTAATATCCCATCTCTGTGATGGAGAAGTTCAGACTTTAAGAAGGCCACATTTCTTCTCTTTCTTGAAAAGCACAGCCTTGCACCTTGCTTCATTAGAGGATGAAGCAGCGGGCAGCAATCTGGTATCACTAAAACAGCTCCTAGAACTCATCCTCTGCTGAATTTCCAACTTGTGAATGAAATATGCCTTAAAAAACCACAGTGAACCAAATAAAAAATGTTAATGATATGAAAGGCAAAGTGAGGGGGAAAGGGGGATTATTGTCCCCGTCTGCAACACAAGAATGCTTTACTCAAGCCCAAAAGTCCGCAAAAGATCTGGGAATTTAAGTCTGATCTCTGACAGTCAATATTATCCCCTCATGCTTAAAGCCATCCTGTTTCTACTTAAATACTGTAGTGAGAGTGGAAAGTAGGTTTAATGTATCTATTATTTTAAAAGTATACTTGCCCAAATGGAATTTCATTTGAAATGATAATACATTGTCCTTTCTAATCAAATTTTACCAGCTGGTCTCTTTTACATTATCTCTTACAGGCAACACAATGATATACACCTTCAATGCTTTGACACTCTT
>NW_010401594.1:104628-109007 GCF_000710305.1 Buceros rhinoceros silvestris
CTTTCTCTTATAAATATCTAAGCATGAAAAGGAAAATGAGTCCTATTCAGACTCCTGGTGAACTAGAGGTTAATAATTTGCTTTCGAGTGGTAAAAACCCTTACAGCTATTGCCAGCAATTTTAAAAGGCTATATCGCTGCTGGTTTATCAAGTCTAACTGGTAGCAGGCAGCTGATTATCCTGAAGAGTTGGTGGAAATAGATGCTGAGGGCAAGGCAGGAGTGAGTGGTGTTGAGAGCTTGGGGAGATGAGAAGTCTGTCATTTCTGAAGTGTTTCTAGATCTGTCTAAATGAAGAATTGTAGTCAACTCTTTTGCTGCTGGTACCCTCAGGAAAATTTTGCAGTGGTGCAGCTGATGTCTATTTTTAATCTAGATAGTACCAGCTGGTGAGGGTGACAGCTATCCTCGTGGGGCTAGAAGAATAAAGGAAGTTCTGCATTAGAGCAACTTCCAGCTAACATCTAACTATTAATACATCATATAGCTGCATCCAGAGGGAAAAAACCGCCAAATTTCCCAACAGGAAAAAAAATGCAGGAGAAAAAAAAAGAATGGGAAATATTTAACTGGGGAATTACATTGGTCTATTGTGCCTATATCCAGAAAACAAAGAGTGTAACAGAAGGCTTTAAGTACAAGCATTTCGTGCTGGAAAGTCTGAGTGACATGTTTGACTAATTTAGGTGGCTGCCATACTAGTTTGCTGGTAGCACTGTCTTATCCTCAGTGTTTTCTTAGATCTTGCCCTGTTCTGAGAATTCATAGCAACAGAACAACTTTTCCTGAGGTCATGAGTTGTGAGATGTTTCTTGAAAATGTGACAGGAGATGGATTGCTTGTTACTGGTGAAGATGCTGAACAGTCTGTGTGTTCATCCACTGTGTGAGATGCCAGGTCACTGTGCCTCTTAAGTATGGTTCCAAAACTGTTTATTCATCTCTTCGGAAATCACAACTACAGTTTAGAGCGAGAATGAAGTTTTTTTTTTCTTTCATATTTCACAGAATTATACAGTGTGTCTTTCTTTTGCTGTATAAGACTCCTTTTGACAGAGGTCACAGACCACCATTCCTCATTCTTCTTGGTGCAAGTCCTCTGCTCTGGTGTGTATTTACCCAGAACAACATGTTGGTATAAACTGTAAACTTTGCTGTGAAGTGATGTTGACTGGTCCTAAACCTATTCAGTAATGCTCAGCTACTTCACCTTAGTTGCCTTTACTGCCTCCACTGGATATTTTGACATCACTAACAGAGAACATGACCCTCAGATATTTCTGGACAATTTACCTATCTGGAGTAGCATATAGCAAGCAAGCAGGCTTTATGCTCCCCCAAGAATACAGTGATTTAACACAGCCTTCCGGATATATTTTAAGCCTTTTTTATAAAGCCAGAACAGGACAAAAATAAATAGATTAGATTCCAGTTCAATAGACACTGAATCGTTTCCACACTATTGAAGTTTCACAGGTCTATAATAGAAATTCAGTGTAGATGACCTGCTGACATCATCATCATGCTGAAGAGTGCTCTAACTCCAGAGCTATTTTTTAATCTTTTTTTAATTTTTACAAGACTATACAGCGAAGAAGATGCATTGTGAGGAAGGCATTTTCAGAACAGTGTGCATGTTATTTTTATAACAGAAAACCATTCTAGTCCGTGTAAACATTTTATTATAAGTCATTATTCCATAATCTCCGGCTTTCTAAACTGAACTTATTCCAATCCTCCTTTTCTCATGATTTTACAGACAATTAAATGTGTACATATTTTTCACATTGCTGTGTTTGAAATAACATTCTTTTTGCTACACAATAGCTTTAGCAATTAATGGTGAGTAAAAGCGTATCATATTACTATGTACTCATTAAAACATTTTTATCACAAAATCACTGACTGGTATTGTTGACCTTTTCCCTTTTTTATATATATGTTTGGGCATTTTTGTGTACCCACTGGAGCTGCTCAAAAACTTAATCACACAAACTCTTTCAATACAAAATTTTCTTTTAGCAAAATACGACAATATTTTTCCTGTAAAGCTCAGATGAGAGGGAAAGTTTGATAAATTTCCCGGCGCTGGAGTATTAGCTGTAAACATGGCAGCTGTTACATAGCTCTCTTAAGATTTATTTCTTTGAGATAAATAATAACAATGATTAAAAAAAAACCCCTCACACCAAAAAACCGGTTGTGGTTAGTTCCAGTTTGAAAGCCTCGATTTACCAAGGCAAAAGGAACTCAGTACAGAGCACAACCATTTCTTCTCTTTTGTTTCTAAAGCCTAACTGATTTTTTGTTTTGGGTTTTCTTTTGCCCCGGTAAGATTTCCATTTGCAGCAGAAAAGCATTATCTTAACAGAAAGGTTTTTAAGGGGAGGAGTGTACTTGCAATTATCTTTGACTAATTATCCAGAAAGCAGCACTGGCATCCTTCACGAAGACCAGGTACAGAATTTTATATGGAGGAATTTTAGTGACTGGGCTTTTTAAAGAATTAAAAGTGGAAGATATTCTAAGATCTTCAATCCTAAATATTTCTTACGTAAAAGTGATTTTTATTCCAAGTATATAAATATGTTAAGCCTGTTCTTTTCATTCCTAGACTGCAGGTCTGTATCTTGGCTCTGAAATGTAAAAGTAATACCCTTCAATTAAAAAACAAAATAAAACAAAAAAACCCCAGAAAACCCCCTAAACCAAAAGTATCAGATATAGAGCCATGTAATAAAAACCAGGCTTTTCTTTTCCTTCAGTGGAAAGTAACATTATCTTAACAAGATTCTCTTTAAGAATTCCATCCTGCAAAGACGTTATTGGACTAGTTTTAAATTATGTTCTTCATAACCAATTTTATCTTTTAATTGAATGTAATTTTATGCAGACAAAACTTGCAGTCCTCTAAGTAGAGCAAAATTATATATAGGGTAATACATAAAATCTCCAATTCTGATTAGCATCAAAGAAATATTTTCCCGTATAAATCTACTTAGTAGAGTTGGTTTGGTTTGGTTTTGTTTGGTTTGGTTTGGTTTTTTTGGTGAAAGGAGGAGAAAATAGAAAAGAGAAATCACAAGACTAACAGCAGTTCCTCTGCTCAGCTTTAAAAATTGTCAGTTTTGCAGGTCCTACCTTAATGTATTAGCCTGTAAATATATATTCCTATAAATTCAAACACTTCTAGATAAAATCAAAGGTTTTTTAGGGGTTTGGTATGCAGAAGAGAGATACTGTTTCTGTGTGTCACAAGTATGGGCCTTGCCGTGCTATATCCTCTCCTTGGTACAGCAGGAGCTGTGAGGGGGTCTGAGTTTACTCAGAAACATGCAGAACCCCCAGTTTGGGTGATGTGGGTTTAACTGAGTTTTGGAAGACCCTCTCACTCCCCAGGTCAGGCATTTACTCTGCCTCAGGCACAGCAGGCTCCCAGCCAGGGGGGCATCTGCCTAATGCTTCCCTCTTCTTTTAGACCGAGAACATCCCTTGTAGCTCCAAGTTCACTCTATCTTTACATAGAGAGCTGGCAAGTTTGGATTAAAATGTTTCAGCTCAAGTTGAAACCCAATCTCTATTCTTCAACAGGCAAAACCCCCTATAATTGAACATCCCTGTTTCCTAGAAGTATATAGCTTTTTTTTAATCCGGATAATATGAAAAATATTTTCTTTACATTATAAAATGTTATTTTATAGTGGATATGCCATTACTGTATTGATCAGAGTAAGTAAAACAAGATGAGACTGTTAAAAAAGCATTAATAACAGAAAAGGATGCCACAAAACATGCAAAATGCAAAAAATATATATCTGGAGAACTAGTTTAACATCTGAGAATTGAATTAGTCAATGATTCCTGTCTTTTAACACGGGGTGCACTTTACACAAAGATATGCAAAATGCTTTGTAGTAAAGTGTAGCCTAGGGAGACAGTGAAAGCCTTTTAGCGAGATCTATAATAGCACCTCATACACAGAAAAACGAATATTACCATACGACAACATAAAAGAAATTAAATTCAGAAAGCATTACCAGTACAAATAGATGTATACTTTAGGGATGAATGGAACTACATAATTAATTTCCAAGACACATATATCAACCACACCAGCAACTCAGGTTTTAGGTTGCATTTATAGTCTTCTGGATTTCTTTTCTCTAGACCATTTCCAATGTTTTTGGTTGGAAACTGTTTTATGAACATGAATATTACCTCCAGAAAACCCACTTGTTTTCTTTGTTCTTCCAAATTTGTTACTGCATAACAAAAGGACTTCAAAATTATATCTAATCTCTAATTTCAGTATTCTGCCCAGAAATTAAGTTAGTTACCATGTCAGCTAGCAATGTGATTTTTTTCAGATATTATTCTAAT
>NW_010401595.1:0-1589 GCF_000710305.1 Buceros rhinoceros silvestris
GTTCCACCATGTTGGACCCAGGACACTTGGTGAACCTGGAGACTGAAAAAGACACTCATTTTTAAGTGGGCTGAACAACCAGAAAAGATTATATATTGTCACGTTGTGGGTAAATAGCCATTGGAATCATCCACATGCCAATAGTCCTTTAGTGTCATAAATCAACGTCAGCTATAAATAATATGTTTGGCTTTGGAGTAAGCTGATGGAAAACTTACTCTAAATACAGGTAATATTGTTTGAGCAGTAAAACTGTGTTATGCATATTTTGATTTGGTGGTTGGTTTGTTTTCAAAATAAATTCCATAAATGGCTATCTACTGTTTTTGGTTGTCAGGTGATCTATCAGTTGTGTGCGTGCTCTGACACATCAGGTCCTACTATGAGATATCTGAGGACCAGTCAGGATTTCTTATTCACTCAGCTGCAGTATTTGCCATTTTCTGTCAAAGGTAATTTTTATGCTACAATAAGACTGTGCATGCTTAAAATTCAGTGCATCTTTTGACTCCCTAAGAATCATAGGTGAGACATAGGTGGTACTATTAAATTGAATTAATCACTGCCTCTGCTAACCTTTCAATTCTGCGAAGACTGAACTCTGCCTGTTTAGGAAGTTCGGATTGTTAGTGCTGAACTTCTGTAAATGAAACTTAGCTTTGGATTGCATCAAGTCTCCAGAAGCAAATCCTAATCTATATTTCCACTATCATTGTAGTTTTGTTAGATTGTGGTGCAGAAGAAAAATGTTTTTCAAATAATGCTGTGAAGAACTGAGGGAATAGAAGGGTGGTGGTTGTATCTTCCATCGGTGGCTGTATCTATACCACCGTATCTTCCTTTCCTTTGAATCAAGAACTTTTATTTGGTCATGGCATCAATTTTTAAGTTAATAGATGTATTTTTCATGTTTCAGACCAACATTTCTCAAGTGTCTTAAACTGAATAGATGTACTTTATCAAATGCTTGCCCACTAGTCCTTTGTTACATGTATTTGAATGCTAATTTACTATCATTTATCCAGCATGGGTAAAACACTTTTAGATTATTTTTATATAACTTAAGAATCTAAATTAGAAAAATACAGAATATGAAGATTATGGGAGACTCATGTTCAAGCCTCATCAACTTGAATAAAAGTCATGAAGTTATTGGAAGTTATTAGTACATTTTGGGTAAATGTTTGATGATTTTCACCAAAATTATAACTAGCCTATTTGCTCCTGAAGCATTGCATTATCCACAACGACTGTTGCTACAGGTTATATCCAGATTTTTTGTGTGTATGTATACTCTTCATTGCTTGTACGTGTATGATTTGTTTCTTGGTGACCACATGTTAATTTAATTGGCTTTTGTCAGATCTCTTAGTCCTTTTTTTTTCCCAACAAATGGTGAGCAGATAAGTAATGACGTCCTCTAAAAAACTTTCTGAAATGAAAAATGCTTTCCTTTGAGTAAGTAATATTATTTATGTTCAATTTTGTAATTGTTTCCTTATCCCCACCCAGATCATGAGATTTCAACACTGAACCAGATGTCTTGGCTGATGAAGACTGCAGCTATAGAAATGAGAGTGACATCGCTG
>NW_010401595.1:1711-4378 GCF_000710305.1 Buceros rhinoceros silvestris
CACACACACAGAGACTGCTGCATCTGCTGCTGGATGACATGCCCATGAAACCATACTTCGGTAAGAGGAATTTATGGTTCTGGTAAATAAGCTTGAATAAATGGAAGTATGAGAGACTTTATTTGAATTATTTTCTCTATAAGCTTGTGACAGTTCATTTGTGATACTGGGTCTGGAATTGTCACTGGAGAGATGGGAAGAAAGATGATGGTGGTTGTAGACTTCAAAGTGAAAGAAGCCAGGACATCTTTTTGTTCATTTGTTTCATTTTTGAAACATGTCAGTGTATACGCCGGTATAAAAAAAAAAAACAAACAAACACAGGAGAACATAAAGAAATTAATTAAAATTATAAAAGAATGTATTTTGGGATGCTATCCAGAGTTGTTTATGTATAGAGAAAGTGGATGGTCTTCAACGTTCTCTCACAGGCGATAATAGCTACAGGTCAGTTTGGCTTTTGACATTTATAACATCACAAAAATGATATTTCATCCCAATGTGATGTAAAATGCAATGTTAAATAAAAAGGCAAGATTTCAGAGTTTCAGAACAAAGTAGAAATTAATCAAAAGAAATAGAAACGGGTGGCACTAAAACTCTTCTCATGAAAATGAACAAAGTAACTGGAAGATGTAATGGGCTGCAGCTGTACAATGTTTTCCCGTCACTTTTATAGGTCTGAACACTGTCTCTCCATCTCTGTGGAGATACAAGTATGGGCAACTTTGTCCAGATACCCTACTCATTTTACAGTGTTCATCCAGCTGCATTATTCATTCTGGAGTGGCATTTTTAGTGCTGTCTAATCTGTATCTGATAATTGACTGTATTCTGTGAGATAAATGTTCTTTTCAGTTTATTAACAGTCAAGGCTGTGTTTATGTTAGAAGACTTTCATGTGAAAGGTTTGTCAGTGTGCTCTCTCCATCTTTTTCTTTCAGTATTAATAAAACAGGTAGTATTTTCCACTTTTAAAAAAAATTCGTTTATGTTTCATTTTTTTCAGCTGATGGTGAAGGAGGGATGGAAGATGAAAGTCGATCAGTCAGTGGATTTCTCCACTTTGACACTGCTTCCAAAGGTGAGTATTATGACTGACTATTTCTCAGGAAAGTTTTTTCTTTTTCTGAATGGGGGGGCAGGCTGCCTTCAGAAAGAACATTTTGAAAAAGAAAATAACAGACTTTCTAAACAGCAGCAGCACATAGAACAGTTTTATTTAGTGTCAGGAAAAAAATTAGTTTTAGAACCTTGATATTTGGAGTAAGTGGAAGATGCTGGACTGGAAAGGAAGTTAGAAGAGATTGTGTTTAAGTATTTATGGAGGAGCAGAATGGGAGGGCAGCAGTCTGTAAATTTACCGCTAACAATAAAAACAGTGGGACTGTTGCTAGGGCTGAACACTTGTATTTTCATGGCAAAGAATATAAAACCCAAGTAAATACCTTCAGATTCCCTAAAATGTTTCGAAGTCTTAACGGAAGGCTGCATGATTCTCATTGAAAACCAGCCTACTTCTGTTTAGGAGAAAAAGTAAGAAGCTTGTATTTGTAAATATGTGGATTACATGCTTATGTAACAGGAGCACAATACAACACAAGTTAAGAATTTAAGGCTCTAGAAAATGTTTTTTAGCCCCTTGCATAGATTGATAGCACTTTCTGAAGATTTAATATTTTCTTTTGAAACTTCACACATTAGATTTGGATTTACAAAGGTAAGTTAGGCACCTATTGTCAAATTTATTTCGTTTTCCCCTTGATATTTCTGAATACAGTTTGAATTGATTTACATTTCCAGTACGCAGGAAGATCTTAAGTATCCTGGATTCAATTGACTTCAGTCAGGACATTCCAGAGCCTTTACAACTGGATTTTTTTGACCGGGTTCAGATTGAGCAAGTCATTGCTAATTGTGAGCACAAGAATGCACGTGGACAAGTGGTCTGCAACGTCAAGGTGTGCAGTGGTCTATGTTATCGAGTTGCATGTACTATTTTATATCTTGATAATGGTAAAAATGATCAGTCTGTTAATAATACTTTGAAACTTGCTTTCACATAAAAAGTATAGGTGTTTCAGAAATGTGCATAATTTATGCAGACTCTTTGGAGTAGTTTATTCTGCATTGCGTACAATGATTTCTCATTGGCAGTAGACAGATGCATCAGTATTAGACACTGTAAGGAAATACAAAGTATTTTAAATGTTTTTCCCTTCTTGGAACACTCAAGTGATGTGTTGCAGATGTGCTACATATTTGTATACAACTACATAATGTTGTTCCACACAGCAGTTGTTTTTAGAGGCTTTAATTAAGGTAGTGTCACATCTTGATGAGTACTTGACAAGCGTATGGTAAACAGTCCTAAAAAATTTGTGATCTGAGAAATAAAAGACAGAGCAGGAGTGGAATGTAATGTAAAAGTGATCTTGATTGTGATAGGAATTCAGCTATTCCATATTAGGATCCAGATATTCTATATTGTAAAATGTGTTTTATTTAGTGAAAATAACATAGTCTCCTTCTGTGCAAGGGGACTATAGTGGAAGCTAAGAGGAAGGGGAGTGTGATGTGTTAGAAGAGCTCATGAAAGGACAGAACAACTTAAACAAGAAGAAAATGAATGACTGCAAAAACAAGAAGTGCAGTGAGCAGGGAAAG
>NW_010401595.1:4461-12394 GCF_000710305.1 Buceros rhinoceros silvestris
GAAAGAGACTAGGTAGCTAAAGTACTGCAGTTAGAGAATGAAGTACAGAAGCCTAAAAAATGAATAAAACTGATTTGTATCTCAGTCCTTCAGTTGCTTCTGTAGCCATGCTCCAGTGTAGCATTTCCGAAATCCTTTTAGGAGGGACAGGTACATCCTTCATGTCATCAAAGTTTCTTCTTTAACTTTTTCATTTCAGTACCTTCACAGAGTTCTGGTTGCAGAAGTCAATGCCCTTCAAGGAATGGCAGCAATAGGACAGAGGCCTTTACTTATGGAAGTAAGTATAGGGGTAGTAAACTATTGTTTATTGTTGCTCTTGGTGGCTTTCATATTCTGTCAAGCAGTAAGCTTTACTGTGGAAGCTTGTGGATTTGAGTCCTAACTTTGAGTTAGTAACCCCTGAAGAAAACAAAACCAGACATTAAAATTGGTAAGATGAACTACTACTTAATATACTGTACTCTAAAAACAGACTCCAGGTCTGCTATTCTTCTTTTTTTTTAACCTTTTGCCTCCCTATTACTGATAATAATTGCAGCTCCCACCCCTCTGTACAGAAAGCAGCACATACTGATGTTAAGCTTGGATGTTGACAAGTACAGTGTGTAGCAGCCAAGTTCATCTTGCCTTTCTCTTGCAATGGGTGCCAATTTATTTCTTCTTTCTTCTACACAGCTGTAGTTTCAGTGAACTTGGAGCTTAATTATTTTCTGAGGTTTCTGTTATCTTTTAAAATTAGTTGAAATTGGCTAAATGGATTTGAAAGTTGAAGCATGAAGAGAAATGACTCAGACTAAAATGAGAAGAAAATGCACAAATAGATTTTTCTCATACTTGTTTTGGTTTTAAAGGTGTATGATAGAAAATAGTTTCCCTAGTTACATTTTTTCTTCTTTACTATGAGCTTGAGACATTCATTATGGACAGGCCTTGTGAAAAGCAGCTCAGAAATTAAATGGTCTATCGTATTAAAATGATTAATAGCAGCTTGTTTCTGATAAGCTGAAGTCTTAACCTTTTTTTTTTTCCCTCCCCCAAGACTTTACTAATGGATAAAACTGTCATCTTGAAATCTGTCTTTGCCATTTAGTTCTTTTGGCATATTGTAACTCAGTTTCTGTGGTGTGTGTCTTCAGGAGATTAATACTATCCTGCAGTATGTAGTGGAGCGGAACAAGCTGCTGCAATGCCTCCATGCTAAGAAGCATGTTTTAGAGTCATGGAGACAACTGGTGGAAATTATACTCACTGCCTGCCCCCAGGATCTCATACAGGCTGAGGACAGACAACTGATTATCCGTGATCTATTGCAGGATGTGCATGACAAGGTAATACTATACTGGAAATCAAGCCTTCCTTTGAACATTGCTGCTATGGCTTTTTACATGAAAGAGACACTACTCTTCAAGTAGTTTCCTTGAGTGTAATGGGAAAAAAAGGTCTGCTTTTGGTATTCTTTTTAGTTTACTTACTGCTGCTGTGCTAAAGTCGAATGTGCTGTAGACAGAGGGGATGCTCTGTATTCTCGCATAGCTACTGTTGAACTATGAACCTATATTCACAAATTTCAAAGATGTTTTTCAGTATAATCCAGAGTGATGGTAGTCTGGAAAGGGTGTGTGAAAAGAAATTTTGATGAGGAACAGGGAACTCATGGAAGGGTTGAAGGTGAACAGTACTGCAGTTGCTGATTTCCTGCATTTAGATGACTCACTGCGAATCCTACTGTTGCTTGTGAAAAATGGAGGAGTTGAATGAAGCTTCGGAATAGAAGAAGAGAGGATTTTACAAGTAGAAGGGCTATTGCAGAGAGTTTGCTTTGTCTGAAAATATTTAAAGCCTAGGTGGTTTACTGCTGAATTATAGCAGTAATTCTTGAGACAGACTAAGCAGTTAGTTACTACTGAACCAGTCATTCTCAAAGACAAAATGTAATGAAGGATCCTTGTATTGCTTAGGCTATAGGAGCTTTTTTTCTTTATTGTGAGAGTTATGTTGTTTGTAGTTCTCCTGATTAGATAAGTTGTGATTTGAAGAAATATATAAGAAAATTTTATATTTTTTTGAAGCAAAAGGTAACTTTGTGGATTTTTGTTGCTGTTGTCTCCATTATTTTTTCTGTAGGAGTTACCTAAAAACTGTTTCAGTGGACTGCTGCATTTTAATGTGAAAAAAGATTTGCTAGTTGAAGGAATTTATTTCTTTTCCTAAAACCTTTGAAGAGCAGAATTTTCAGACTCTAATTTTCTGTAGTACTTAATTTTTACTGAAGATTTGGTTAATTTGAGAAAAGTTACTTTCTTTTGAAAATAATTGTTCTCTTGTATTAAACAACTATATTGCTAAAAGGAAAGCTCTTGAGTGTCAGTGATAAAGATACCAGGTTTACCTTTTAAACGATGAAGTGAACTAAAAAGTTAAATGCTAATTTCTCTTAGTGATTAGAATTATAGAATGGCTTGGGTTAGAAGAGACTTTAAAGATTATTTAGTTCTAACCACTCTGCCATGGGCAGGGACACCCTCCACTAGATCAGGTTGCTCAAAGCCCCATCCAAGCTGGCCTTGAACACTTCCAGGCAGAGGGTGTCCACAACTTCTCTGGGCAACCTGTTCCAGTGCCTCACTGTGAAGAATTTCTTCCTTGCATGTAATCTAAATCCACCCTCTTTCAGTTTAAAGCCGTTACCGCTTGTCCTGTCACTACCTATCTTAAATGTGCCTTTGATGCTCACACCTTTGAGTTTTCTAAATTGTGTCTTCACATTTTTAATAGAAATAGTTTTCTGAAGCTAAGACAGTATCTGTTGGTCTTTCCTTAGCTTAGGTTATACTAATAAAGCAAATCAAATGTCAGCATATGCCTTCCCTTTTCCCCATCTAGATATCAGGTTGCTCAAAGCCCCATCCAAGCTGGCCTTGAACACTTCCAGGCAGAGGGTGTCCACAACTTCTCTGGGCAACCTGTTCCAGTGCCTCACTGTGAAGAATTTCTTCCTTGCATGTAATCTAAATCCACCCTCTTTCAGTTTAAAGCCGTTACCGCTTGTCCTGTCACTACCTATCTTAAATGTGCCTTTGATGCTCACACCTTTGAGTTTTCTAAATTGTGTCTTCACATTTTTAATAGAAATAGTTTTCTGAAGCTAAGACAGTATCTGTTGGTCTTTCCTTAGCTTAGGTTATACTAATAAAGCAAATCAAATGTCAGCATATGCCTTCCCTTTTCCCCATCTAGATTTAATTATCTGCCTGTGATTTGTGTAAATAATAATAAAAAAGGCTAATGGTATTCTCAATTAAAATGTGTTCAACTCATCTTTCTGGAAAAGTTTCTGACACTACTGATTTTTATTTGTTTTAAAGAGTGCTGTGTTATTGAAATCCTTATCCATACATAAACAGGTGTGAGAGGCTGAATTAATTGCTTTAGCTCATGAAATCAGACACCTTTCTACTTCTTTTTTTCTTTGTCCTCTTCTGTATTAAGATCCTAGATGATGATGCAGCCCAGGAGTTGATGCCGGTGGTGGCAGGGGCTGTGTTCACCCTGACTGCCCACCTGAGCCAGTCTGTGAAATCTGAGCAGAAGCAGCCACTTGCACTCCCTATGGCAGGACAGTCCCAATACGTCTTGATGCTGGATGGTTCTTTCACCTCATCACCTGGCTCTGAGAGCATATCCATGGGTTTTGCTTCCATTGGTGACTCCTCCCTCCACATAATCTTAAAAAAGCTGCTGGATTTCATTTTGAAAACAGGTGTGTGGTGGCCTTTGTAGTGCCTGTGTGGGAATTCCAACTGCAAAGAGTAGAGAGATGGACTAAGCTGCTTCTTATTACTTCAGTGAGGATTTTTATTACAGTCAGCTAGTGGATCTTACATAATTAATACAGATTTAAGTGATGTCACTAACAAGAAAAAACGAAGTAATTTTTTTGTAATCTGAACAAGCAGAAGAGATATGTGTGAATATTGCTACAGTTTTGGAGCAGCATAAGCTTGCTCAGTTTACTCACAAATACAGTTTTATGTGAACATTACAATTCTGACTTAATCTATTTGATTTATTTATTTCTGCCAGTATTGCCATAGGAAAGAGAAACTAAGTGCCAGTGGAAGATGTTGTTAATGAACTTACATCTATTTTTAATTATCAATGTTTCTTGTGAACAGGTGGTGGCTTCCAGAGAGTGAGAACACACCTTTATGGATCACTGCTTTATTATTTGCAGATTGCCCAGAGACCAGATGAACCAGACACTTTAGAAGCGGGTATGGTCCAGTTGAATTATGGAAAAGAGCAAAAAAAAATGTTATTTAACGCTGAACAGTGCAGTTTCTGCCTACTGAGTTGTCTGATGGAAATAGATAGGTTATGTAGATAGAAACTATCTTACTCCAAGAACCTCTGAAATTAGCTGCTTATGCTAAGTGATACAAATCTTCCTCTATTCTGACCTGTCTAGCTACATACACATTCAAAGCGTATTGTTCTGGATGAGCATATTAAATTTCTGACCTCCAGTACTGAAGAAGGTACTTCATTAGTGTCCATTTAAAGCTATGCATCATAGCTACAAAATTGTCAAAGGACTGGCGATTACTTGGACCTACTTGAGAACAGTTACAGCTATAGGAATATATTGCTTCCACATCCATAGGTACACTCATACCACAGTGATCCTATTTAAAGAAACAAACAAAAAGCTCTAAGATTCTTTAATCTTTCTGTTCCTTTGGCTGAAGGCCCTTAGGGGGAAAACAAACAAAAAAGCATTACCCCTACCTCTCCAAAAATTAAGCCAGCCAGAGCTGCTTAACTGAGAGAGCTCTCTGTTAATGGCTTAAATACTTGATTTGTCACTGTTTCTGATCACTATTTCATCTTAGAGCTTGGGTAAGGACTGACAAACATACTTGGGACTACTACCGGCGCATGCAGACTCTCACTGCTGTTACTCGATCAGCATTCTAAGCTACAGTAGTATAAACACCTTTGAATTTGTTATGACCCCTTCGTAGTTTATTACTTTGGATTCAGCACTTTTTCACTTCAGTCACCTTGTTTACTTCCCTTCAAAACAGAGCGTTTTGGTCCCAGTGAAAGTTCTTAGGCTTAATAGTCTGCTTAAAATTATTGTAAGATTCCATACAGGTAATGTAGAATATATATTTGCAGGGGTGCTGTATGTATACAGGCACACACTTTTGGTTTTTTTTTGTATTGGCTGGCCAGAGCGTGATATTCAGGAAAGTATGAACTTGTAGGAAAACCTCTGCACTTCAGTCAAAAACCCCGTCAATTGTTTGGGTCATTTCTGTTGCAAGATAAGGGAAAGTCCTGAAGGACATAGCCTCAGCTGTACTGTAGCTAAGCTAATGCTAAGCTCCCCATCTTCACATTTTTCATTTTTTGTTTTACTTACGTTTTTACAGCTAAAAAAACTATGTGGGAACGTCTGACAGCTCCTGAAGATGTGTTTACTAAATTGCAACGAGAAAACATTGCAATTATTGAGAGTTATGGGGCAGCTCTCATGGAGGTGGTCTGTCGTGATGCTTGTGATGGTCATGAGATAGGCCGGGTAAATAAATCTATTCCTTTGCAATTACTGTTCAGGTTGTTTTAAAGAACATTTTACTACCGTGCAGAAAAGGGACATTTCAGAACATTTTTGTAGATACTTAATCTGTTCGTGTTTCTGTCCTCCCACTCATCCTTCAAGCTGTTGAAAGTACGAGCATACATACATATTAATTTTTTTCTTGAAAAAGCTATGTGTCCTATTGTTCAAAAATAAGTGTGGCAAGCACCACTGCAAAACATTGTAGGTATGAACCCCTGTTATTTATTATTTTTATATCATGGACTTATCAGTTTATTTTCCCACTTCAGGAAGGTTTGGTGACTTTGGGAAGAAGTATTTTCTGATACTAACTTCAGTGGGCAGGAAATCTAGTCAGAATTTAAAACTAGTTTTAAATAACAATAGTGCTTGTTGCAGTACTTCATCAAACTATTTCAGCACAGTTATTGTTCAACAATATCTGTAATATTTTTTAAAGAATAATAGAGAAAAGGTAATTGGCTCATAATACACTAAAACATCAAGAAATCTTAAAATAGTTCCCCCATAAAGGGTTGTGATTGCAGTACAGAAGTTCATTCACCTCTTAAGAAGCTGTTGAGAGGCACTGCTTACCATTTCATAGTTCTAGGTATTTGTTAGAATCTCATTGATCTCATAGATTTAATTCGGTTTTGATTTTTCTCTTTGTTGTTTTTTTCTTTCCCCCATCCCAGATGCTGGCCCTGGCTTTGCTTGATCGTATTGTTTCAGTAGACAAGCAGCAGCAGTGGCTGTTGTATCTCTGCAATAGTGGTTACCTGAAGGTGCTTGTGGATAGCCTAGCAGATGATGATCTGACTCTTCAGAGCTTACTCACACCTCAGCCCCCTTTACTCAAAGCGCTGTACACCTATGAGTCTAAAATGGTACTAGTACTTCAGAAATGATTTTGTGGTATGGTGGGGATTTTTTAAACAAAATTGTCTATACTTCACACTGATTGTCCTAAATTTCTTTTACTAACATAACAGTATTTGATATGATGATAGAATCAAGAGAGAAAATAGTCATAAGTCTCACTGTGCATTTCCAATGTTTATCCTTTTCTACTCTTCTCTAGGCATTCCTCACTAGAGTAGCTAAAAGTCAGCAAGGGGCATTAGAGCTGTTGCGGTCTGGAGTGATTGTGAGGCTGGCACAGTGTCAAGTGTATGACATGCGACCTGAAACCGACCATCAAGGGTAAGTGTTGGTTCCCTGGCTGCTTCTGAAACCATAACGTAGACTTGGAAGCATATGATGTCTTTTTACAGCCGCAAGTCTTTCTAGTTAGTATTTGTGGCTATATTCTTTTTGTGTGTGTGTTTCTTTAACCTATCGGTTTAGTTTAAAATTACCTTTTATTGAGAGAAAAATTTCAAATAAGTGGGTGTGAAGTTGTACTTGCATGTCCATTTGTTTAGACTATGTAAAATCTTACTTGTTTGATAACGAAGACAGGAATTGTCTGTTTAGACAGTAATGTTTGAAAAACAGTCTACATTGCAAACTTACTTCGGGGCCATTGCAGTTGATGAACTAAAAGTGCAGAGTTCATCCTCCCTCATAAAGCACTAATGAGAGATCAGTGAAATAAATTTATTTCAGAAATATTTTATGGTGTGTTCAAAAAAATAAGTCACAGTTATATATCGTTTGACAAGTTTCTTGATGTGTTGCCATATTGTTAGTCATTGTGACGTGACCGAAAGATGATCTTGGAGAAGGAAATGCATATTTAGCTGACTTCAAACCTTGATACTTACTTTAAATGTACGGTTCTTGGTGACACACTGGGGGTTCAAACACTTCAGAAAAATTTAAGGCTTAGACAGCTAGTCTGTTTAGAAGTGTCAGTGGGATGTATAAGATTGTTTGAAGCCTCCAGGGCATTTGTAGAGGACTGTATCAGTTACTTTAGAATTAATCGCACCTCTTCCTAAAATATTTGAGAATATTTAGGTTTATATATATTAGTAAAGAGATGTCATATTTCTACAACAAAGTAATCTGATATAATGAGGTATAGTACAAAGATGTAAATTTCTCTGTTAGAGAAGATACCTGGCAGCAACTTTCTAGGTAAATTGCAGGAGCTGTGTATCACAAATCTGTAATCTGTTGCTTTTCAGATATAAACTCAGTTTGTACAGGCCTATTACTGAAATATGAATGTTTGCAGGTTCTCAAGGGTGACTGTAGGGTGAGGGTCTGCTTTGCCAGTGAGCTTCGCTTTTCTTGCGCTCTTTATCTTTTTTCCTTTCTTCTTTTACACCTCTTAAGAATGTATGGAATTAGAGATCCTCCAGTCTTCATTCC
>NW_010401595.1:12483-21394 GCF_000710305.1 Buceros rhinoceros silvestris
TGCTCCAGTGGAACGTTTTCGTCAGATTCTTCTTCCAGCTCTTCAACTGTGCCAAGTGATCCTCACATCCAGCATGGCACAACACCTGCAGGCAGCAGGACAAGTAAGTTCCAAAAGATGCTAGATGCTGCTGCTCGTTCAAAGAACTATATGCCCTTTTGCTCTAAGCTTTTCTTAAAAATTCCATCCTTACTGGTATGGGAGATCACTTTAAAATTCTCCAAAAGTAAATGCATTGCTTCCTTTCTGCGCACTGCTAAATTTTGAGTCATTCATGTTTTCCCTTTTCTTTTTGCGGTACAGGTTTTGCAGTTTCTAATTTCCCATTCGGATACTATCCAGGCAATCCTGAGGTGTCAAGACGTTAGTGTGGGATCTCTCCAGGAGCTGGCCTCTCTGACAGGAATAATCAGCAAGGCAGCTTTACCTGGTAGGAACTGCAGTTCTGAAATCTCTTAGCTCCGTCTGCTTGAACCTCTGGCTTTGTTTTCTATAAAGAAATATTAAGACATAAGAATTTTTTTGACATGTAGACCTCTGGGAAAAATAAAGAAATATTAAATAATGTTTTTTGAAATAAGTATGGTGGATTTTCAGTGGACATAATGCCCTTGTATGCATTTGACTTCCCACTTTCTTTTCATTATGCTACCTGACAGTAAGTACATTTTGTCTTTGTGATAACTTGCAAATAGTGGAATTCGAAATGCCCATGGTATTGTCACAAAGAATTTTCATTCAGCAATTTCTGTCTCTGAGGAAATGAAGACAGAAAACAGTTTGCATGTACCTGTATTTTTGTTAATGTCTTCTCCATTTTTATTTATTTAAAAAAGAAAGCTTCCAGGGAGAAGCACTGTGGATCCAGCATACTGACATTTCTTTTTGGTGACTTACCTTCACAGAGCACTAGCAATTATTGTGATGGATATAGTGATTTCTTCTGCATGGTAGAAGACTTGCTTACCATTTCTGAGTAACTTCTCCATTTTGATTTAATGGCTTTCTTTGTTCAGGAGAGATGTTTGACTACAACAGAAAGGAGTGCAGAGCTGTAGGCTGAGCCCAAATGTTTCTTTGCGTACAGTATACTGAGCTTTGCATCATAGCTGCAATTTTCATGCTAACCTCCCTTCCTTCCTCCCCTCTGCCTTTTAATTACTTAACGGAACAGTAAGCTACATGCTCTCATGCGTCTCCTTATAGCGGCATTCATATCTGAATGTTTTCCTCCATGCAAAATACAAGTTGTATGTTTGGCTGAAATTTTCTGACAAATGCCTGTAAGTTAAATGTATATACTGCAGAAATCTGTTTTTGAAAAAAAAAAAAAAGGCAGTTACTTTAATGGCTGTATCTTTTATCAGGAGTGCTAAGAGAGCTGGACATTGATGTTAATGAAGGGACACAGATGGAGCTACAAGGGCATATAGGCCGATTTCAGGTAATAAAGTTGTACGTTTAAAACAAAACTTTAGGTAAACCTAAACTGTCAGTGATGCTAGTCAGTATAATAGTCTGGAAGAGACATAAGACAAAGTTGTGCACTTCTGAATTGTGTTCATTTCTCAAGGAACTGTTTTAAGGTGCCATTAATTTTTAAATTAAAGATGAGTTAAAACATTGTATTTTAAAAATGTAAATTTCATTTACAAAGTGCTAAATGTTTTATTTGCATTGCTGTCTTGCTATTGTTTTAAGCAATACGTATCACTGAAGCGACAAGAATAATGCGCTTCATTTGTTGAGAATCTAATTAAGATGTTAATTTCTTATGGCAGCGCCAGTGCTTAGGACTTCTAAGTCGGTTTGGTGGTTCAGACAGACTACGTCAGTTTAAACCGCAAGATGATAACGCAGAGGGAGACAGAGTGAACCAGAGGGATGAAATCGAGTTGGCCATGCAACAAGTAAGAACACATGAAGCTGCTAGAACATTCAGTCTCAAATTGTGACATTTTACCTGCTGTGTAGATTTATTGTCATACTTCCATGGGATACTGGTAATGCTCTGTGTGATTTTCAGTTTGGTGTAAGATTCCACATTTTATTGCTATTTAAAGTAAACTTTGGAAATTCAGTTACTTAAATTTGCATTAGCAACCGTTATTGTTTTAGGTGCCGACTCTGTGAACTTGAAAGCTTTACATTGATGAGAAATTTTCAAAATGAAGGCTAGATATAGAGGGCAATGGCTAACACTAAGTTAGAGCCAAAGGGGACTTAAAATTGACCAGAAATTTTAGCTAGCAGGTTTGGTAAAGAGGCAAGGTTGCAAGTCCTAGTCTTCAACAAGAAGAAAGGCTGTAACTGATCGGAAAAGTTCATCACATTCTGGTGAGAAGAAAGGAAGCAAAACATGGTGTTTACTGATTTATCCTTTAAAATTGAATGCTCCAAAGCCTGTGGATATTGTAACTGACATGCTGTCATTTTTTTTTTTTTGTGGCAGATATGTGCAAATGTGATGGAATATTGTGAGTCACTGATGTTGCAAAGTGCCCCCAGTTTTCAGCACACTGTTTGTCTGTTTACTCCTAGTCTGTCAGAATCAACCAACCGAGATGGGCCTCGACAGGGTGAGACTTCTGGCTTGCCTTTTATGAGAGTGGAAGGTGTAGCATTTGGGCTAGTAGAAGATAATGAACCAGAGGCTGTAGTTTCACATACACTTGAAGTGACTTTATGCCAGTACTGTAGCTGCCCATTTTCTGATTCTGGAATGCATGCTTGTGCAGCCACACACTAAGCCAAATCAGGAAACTAATCCAAGTTAAAACAAACGTGACCAAAAAATCCTTTTAAATTCACTTCCCATGTGTGTTCTCAGACACACATATCAGTAAAAAAAATGTATGTAAATAAATAGCACAAGACAGGGGAAGGCGAGGTCGTCTTTTTTCAGAGCCATGCTTGATTACGTTATATAAAACTAGGACCTAATCTATGACATACAAGATGTGTTTTGGTGCTGGCTGGAACTCTTCATTACACCACACAGAAAAGCTTAGGGTATGCTGTTATGCAGCTGAGGGGTTAAAATACTTAAATAATCAGACATCTAGTCTTCATAGACACAACGTACGTGTTGCCCTCACTGTGCTGACTGCCTTCTAGTGATGAAGCCACAGAACTTTTTTCCTAGGCTTTCATTTGTATTACTTCTGACAGAGAAGTAGATCATACAAACCTGCCAGTGCTTTCATGACCTTTGCTACTTTGTTGACAGAGAACACACCTTATTGATTTCTTGGTTGGGTGTTTTTTTTTTCAATTTACTATTACTTGTTTATTCTCTTCTCTAGATACACAAGCCCCAGTGGTCCCATACTGGCACTTGCCTGGCTTAGGCATTATTGTCTACCTGCTGAAACAGAGCACTAGTGATTTCTTCAGCTACTATGACAGCCATCGTCAGAGTGTTAACAAACTGCAAAATGTGGAGCAACTCCCACCAGATGAAATAAAAGAGGTAACAGTTCTTCTGACTCTGCAGTCTCTGTAACTTAGATATAGCTGTTACAGACACTCCAAAGCATCTAAGATAAGTAAGTAGTTCCAGTTCTTGTGCATGTTCCTTCCTACTGTTGATGAAGGGGTCCATAGAATGAGTGACCTAAAACTTTGGGGAAAATACCTGGCTTAACTTTGTAAAAGTTTTGATTTTCATTATAGTTGCTCAGAGATGTATTTAATTTTTCTATTTTTTGGTCAGCAAGGTTATGCAAATTCAAAATAGAGAGTACAAATTTGAAAAAAAATAGTAGCTGACAAGGAAGTTCTATTGATAAACAAATAAAATTACTGATTTCTTCTGATGCTCTGTAATTTGCTACAGTCTTGTTTTTCCTTTTCTTATTACAGCTGTGTCAGTCAGTTATGCCAGCTGGGGTTGACAAAATCTCCACTTCCCAAAAATATGTTTTGGCAAGAAGACGCCTGGTGAAGCTAATAAACAACCGAGCCAAGCTGCTTTCTCTCTGCTCTTGTATCCTTCTAAAATTGAAATGACCCTCAAGGTGATGTTCCAGAAAAGCAGAGAAATAGGAGCAGGTTCTTTTCACCTAGATTTCTGACTGCTTTGAACATCACTTTTTGCAAAAGTGAAATTTGAAATACTGAAAATTAAATTAGCGAGAGGGTATTGTTCTGCTGTGGTCAGAATGTAAATATTTTCAAGTTAGTAATTCCCGTCATGGAGACCCTGAGAGGACTTTCTGCAACATTCAGTAATCTGGATGAGGGGATCGAGTGCATCTTCAGTAAGTTCACAGATGACACCAAGTTTGTTGGGAGTGTTAAGCTGTTTGAAGGTCTGGAGGCTCTACACAGGGATCTGGACAGGCTGGATTGATGGGCTGAGGCCAGTTGTATGAGGTTCAACAAGGCGAAGTGCCAGGTCCTGCACTTGGGTCACAAAACCTCCCTGCAATGATACAGCCCTGGAGAAGAGTGGCTGGAAAGCTGCACAGAAGAAAAAGTGCCTGGGGCTGTTGGTCGACAGACGGCTGAAGATGAGCCAGCAGAGTGCCCAGGCAGCTAGGAAGGCCAACAGCATCCTGGCTTGTATCAGAAATAGTGTGGCCCCAGGAGTAGGGAAGGGATTGTCCTCCTGTACTTGGCAGTGGTGAGGCTGGACTTCAAATACTGTGTCTAGTTTTGGGCCCCTCACTACAAGGAGGACATTGAGGTGCTGGAGTGGGTCCAGAGAAGAGCCACAAAGCTGGTGAAGGGTCTTGAGAACAGGTCCTATGAGGAGTGGCTGAGGGAACTGGAGTTGTTTAGCCTGGAGAAAAGGAGGCTGAGGGGAGACCTTGTCACTCTCTACAACTATCTCAAATGAGGTTGTAGTGGGTCAGTCTTTTCTCCCAAGTAACAAGTGACAGGGCGAGAGGAAATGGCCTCAACTTCCTCCAGGGGAGGTTTATGTTGGATATTAGGAAAAATTTCTTTACAGAGAGGGTTGTGAAGCATTGGAACAGGCTGCTCAGGGAAGTTGTGGAGCCACCATCCCTGGAGATATTTAAAAGACGTGTAGATGTGGTGCTGAGGGACGTGGTTTAGTGGTGACCTGGTGGAGCTGGGTTAATGGGTGGACTTGATCTTAAAAGTCTTTCTCAACAAAAATGATTCTGTGATAATGAGAATCACAGAGCAGCTCTTCCATTCTGTATCCAGGCTCACTAAAAATTCACATATATACAAGTGTTGTGAAAGAAAGATTTTGAAAAATAGTTGAAGTGCCAATCAGAGCAACTGGAGTTTCCAGTCTTACAGCCAACCTTACATAAACCTAATCTCATAACCATACTAATTCTGTGGAAATAACTAATCATGCATAAAATAATTGTCTGCAGTGAATCAGAATTCTCCTCTGAAGTCTATTTTGGGAAAAGTGTGCTCCTGCAGACTCACCTGTTGTTAACCGTAGATGTTACTGTCATCCCCAGCTTCATAACCTCAGCTCTAATTCGCTGTCTCTGCAGCTGAGCTGTCGTTACAAACCAGATGAGCACTTTTACTCTGTTCTGGTGCTGAGTGTTGGTTTAAAGTCTCTTGAGGGTGAGTAGCAGTCGTTGAAGTCACCAAGCCAGCACTGCGCTGAAGCAGGTAAGGAGAGTGCAAGCAGTTGATTACCAGGCCACAGCATGAGGGTGCAAGTTCCTGCTGGAGGAAGCGGCAGATGGTTGAGCTGATGTCTTCAGCTGCCTCGAAGTGTGTAAATATGCTCATATAGAAAATGTACAATCTAAAGACAACAGAATTAGATTCCTTCACTTAGATGTGTCTGCAGATATTATAGAAACTTGTCTCTTTGTTCTTTGGCGTCATCTGGAACACTATCTACTGCATTGCACACCCACTGACTCCCAAGACCCGCTGCTGTCCTCCAGGATGTTGTTTAAGAAAGGGAGGCTGCAAGGTAAAATTACACAAACATCACAGTGCCTTTGAATAACTTCTGATGGTTAACTTCAAAAATCTGATTTGCTACTGTTAATATTTTGCCATTTATATTTAATAAAAGATATTTTGTTGGGATTTGGCATACCTTTGGATTTTCTGCTGGAGAATTTGGCAATACAGATATTACTAAGTCAGACTTTTGGGTTCTGTCTACGTAACCTCCAAAGGAAAGTAAAATTAACTATTTTATTTCTGTTGTTCAAACCAAGAGACTTTCAAATAGTATCATTGGATCAGTGATTCAAAACAATTTATGGGAAAATCTTTTAATATAATCTAAGATGAAATTAAGAACTAAATATTGGTGGCTTCAATATTTTTAGAATTGTAGGCACCATTGAATCACTAGAAGATTTTAAGTCTGTTAAGGTGTTTTTTTTTTAATAAAAATCAGAATTGGAGAAAGTCAGAAAGGGAGAAGTGATGTAGGGAGGAACTTTTTTGCTTAAAGTGCTATGTTGTGTGATCAAAATTATTTATGGCTTTTAAAATATTTTCTTGAAATCATTTAAGTTAAAACGTAATTTTAATGTCTCGTTTTCTGTCACTAGATTCCTTTGGTTCAGAGCCCAGCTTGGATTTCAGTAGCGGACTGAATCGCGTGAGCCAGCACGATATAGAACAGGTGAGCTGTGACAGTGTGCTGGGAAGTGCAGGATGTGCTCCATGACCCTACAGCAACTGAGAGCAGCCTGAATAGCTTTCCCACCTCTAAAACAACCTGTGGTAACACCACAGTGTGTAACTTAATTTAGGATTAATGAAATGTTGCAAATTTGGGGTGTTTTTTTTTTTTTTAAAGTATTACAAAGCAGGTAGCATTTGTGCTGCTGCACACATGAATATTCAAGTCTTAATATAAAACATTAAATTAAAAATGAGCTAGACTTAAAAAATTAAGAAGTCTTTTTCTTTTGTAAACTAGTCAATAGATATATCATTTTTAATAACAGGTCACTTTTACTAGCAGGTCAGCTGTAGAGAAATGAGATCAAAAGGGTAACAAGCTGAGGAGACTACAAAATGTGAATGTTTTCTGCTTACACAGCAATTTAATAGTTTGTGTAAATTTTATGCTGATGTGGCAGAAAAAATATTTTTTATTAATAAATCCCACTGACGCTTCTACTGCTGTTTGTGCAGAAAAAACTGCCAAAAAACTTGTGCAATGTCAAGTGCCTTTATAAAAGAACGGTTGTATGTGTTTTTTGTGATGCAGCATCTGTCTTTCATTTGTTCAAAAGCAAAACATGCCGTAACATCTTGCAATGTTCTCTACGCACAGCAACTCTTAATGCCTCAACAGTCCTTGAAAGACTAGGAAAATTTTAATTGGAAGAAATGTTTGCTTGACTGTAACTGAAGAAGCTGAATATTATAAGACTGTTCAGTTCCTAAAACTTGGAGAGGTTGTAAGGTATTTGGGTAATCCGTAAGTGCTTGGAGTCAGCCAAAAACCTCTGTAGAAAGGGTGTCCATTGTATCATGTAGAGAGAGAAACATAAGGGAAGAATGCGAGTAGTACTCCTTAGGGGAGTCAGAAGAAATGTACTTTTGGAAGTGGTTTGCTTGTATTGATGATTGCAACAAATCTCTGTTTCTCAGCTTCAGATTGAAGCCACCAACAGCTTTGGTGAATCTCTGCAGAAGAAGCTTCTGGACATCGAAGGGTTATATTCTAAGGTTCGGTCGCGATACACTTTTATTCAAGCTCTTGTTAGACGTATCCGTGGTCTCCTGAGGATATCGAGGACCTAAAAGACTGACACACGTGGCTTGCCTCTTGATGTGATGTCCTAGGTCAGGCCTTCTGCATCATCAGATTTTGTAGATCACACATTTTTTAAATAATGTCAGAAATATTTTGTTACTTTTTTCTTATCCCTATGGATCAGTTTTCTGTATTCTTTCCTACTGCTCCCAACTTGACAGGAAAAATAAAGGATTTTTTTTCCACTGAGTTAATGATTAATGGAAAATTTGAAGCAAGAAAGAATTCTAATGACTGAGGACATAAAGGAAACAAAAGTTCTGTGACTGTGATGAAATTACACTTACAGATGTTTTCAGAGAAAACTAAAATGTCAGTGTCTGTTTATGCTGGTTTTGCTGCATGTGCAGGTTTAGTGCAAACATGGGGTTCAGGTTTTGGCACTTGCAGCAGCCTGTGGTCACTGTGTGAATTCCATACGAAAGGTGCTCATTTTGCACTGTGAATTGCTTGTTTCTGCTCCCTCTCGTCCTGCCTTTTTGTCAGCTGACAGAGGTACAAGCTGCTGCTTTTTGGACAAGGAAAAGTAACAGTTGGGGAAAGTCATGGAAGGTGCCTTATGGCTTAGGGGAGTAAAGTTTTCTGTGCTGTGCTTCCTGGAACAACAACAGAGAGATGGAATAAAATGCAGGAAGAGAGAGCCAACCTGCTCCAGGGGTAAACTGGTTCTGTAGTTACAGATTGTTCTCCTAAGAGACAAGCAGGTAAGAGTGTATCACTACATATAAAGAGAGAGAGAGAAAAAATAGTGTGACTGGTGATTACTGACATAAGATCTGCTAGATTTCTCTGTTACTCATTAGTTTCTTACGATTTTATACTTACCTTTACAAAGCAGTTACATGAATGATGTAATCTATGGAGGTGTGGTGAGGGCCCTGCTCTGAGATGATGGCTACCGGCTATCTTGTTTCTCTGTCACCTCGGTGCAGAACAGGACCCAAGGTACAGAGTTTCTCGTTAAGCACAAAATATAACCTTGGAAGTCTATTTCAGAGAAATTCACTACATTTTAGAAAGTACCCGTCTGGTACCCAGCTGATGGGGAACAGCTCCTGGCTGTGTGGAATTTCGGTCACGTTTTTACCCCGGCTTTATCCTGTGCTGATCTACGTGTCTTTCAAGTAGCTCAGGGGTGCAGGAGCGGCAGCGGGTTCCCTGCTCTCGCTTCGA
>NW_010401596.1:0-335 GCF_000710305.1 Buceros rhinoceros silvestris
CACATCCTGAGCCCACCACCTCTTTCATTAGTTCTCTTCAAAAAAACAAACAAACAAGCAAAGCCCAAGTCTGCCATTTTCACCTGGTGTGTAATTTAAAAAACAAATAGCAAGAGGGAGTTTCTGAGGCCTGGTTCCTGTTTAACAGAATTGTCTAAATTCCCTTGTTCAGTGCATGGGGTATATAATCCTGGAGCCAGAAAAAAAACTTTAGACATTCAAAATTCAAATAAAGTAGAGCAAAATTGTAAGTTGAAGGTAAAATGCTTTTTATTGCCTTCTGATTACCCCTACACATGCCTTTCCCCACACCACAACACCCCCACCCCAGAACT
>NW_010401596.1:428-15097 GCF_000710305.1 Buceros rhinoceros silvestris
CCCACCCCCCAGCATTATTTATGTGCAGGTTTTTATTCCATTTCTCTGTCTTGCTCTTGGGCTAGCATCACTGGATTCTAAAATTCATCAAGACCATGACAAGAAGTGGAAGAAAGACAGTGGATATGCTCAAAGTTCACCAGTGAGTCATATAGCTTCTCTGAACTGTTGGAATTCACACAGAGATAAAGGAAGATGCATATCAGAAACAAACTTTGCCTTTTTTTGTATCTTCAAATAAAAGAGGAAAAAATCATCAGTCAAACCTTTTGAGACAACTCAAATGTAGTCATGCATTTCGAAAACAAAAAATGCTACATAAATTGTATTTTGAGGGTAGATAATTGAAATCATTGAACATAAGTATTTGGTTTTTTTCTTCTGAAAATCATTTTTAATACTAAAAGGAAAAGAGTAATTGATTTGTATCGATTATATACAATTCTAGGGAAATGCACACACCCACAATGTAAGCACTCCTGAGTCTTTCTGCACTTAGTAGCCTCGTATGTTTTATTTTATAACTTGACAACACACTAACAGTAACCTTCTAAGAGAATTCAAAGGTAAGCTTAAGTATCATTCAACATGTTTTTCCAACACACCACAATTACACAAATATTTTAGCCTAATAACAGTTCGGTGTCACTGTGAAATCTGTTTTATGTTTACACACATTTCATATTCCCTTTCAGTGATGAAAAATGGAATGACTATGATTCTAGTAGTCAGCTGATTTGCTGAAAACCCATTTAGAAAAGATAATTTAAGTGCTCTCGCTAGGGTATTTAATGAAATAAAATAAATGAATGAAATAAAATAAATAATGAAATAAAATACCTAATTATCCTAGTGTTTTCTTTTCTTTTGAATATCAGCTATTTAATTTTTCTAATATAATCTTTAATTGAATTTAGAATGTAAAGGATATGGAATTTTGTGACACACAATAAAATCTCCTGAAACTCAACTGAATTCAAGATTTATGTCAGGCATGAATTCAGTTTAATAGATTGACTGGATAAAACAACTGAAACAAAGATTCTCATGAAATATAAATGTGCCATATAGAAAAGAAGACAACTACTGCTGTCTCTTGAAATCCAGCTCTTGAAACTCAGGCACTCCACAATAAGAGACTAGGAAACGTTGCAGCAGAGATGAGGGATCTTCTCCCCCATTAACTTTTCTCCCGCTACCCCTCATTGATAAGAACTACATTTATTTTACATCAGAAATCATGAAGTTTAGTATCTCTTTTAGATAGTCATTAGTAGGGAATGTAATCACTAGAATAACCACCCTTCTTAGATTCCTAATATGTTTAAATTTAGTGGATTTCAAGTGCCAGCATAGTTTCTGTTAATAATAAATTTTGATCTGCTGTTGTATTATGAAATTTTTTTTTTTTTAAAGGTGTGACCCATGGAGAGGTCAGTGCAATCAGCTCATCCTCATAATGCATTATGTTCCCTAAACTGTTCTTTAGTCTCTTATATACAATCTTTTCATGCATACATCTTTTCTTTCCTTCGGTTACTGCCATTTTCAAATTGAAAACTTTGCAGTAAGCTCTCTTCTTTCATACACATCTTTTTTTTCAGCATAAACCTCACAATTTGCCACTGTTAAGGTGTCAGAATTGTGGCACATGAATATTTCGTATTCTTATGCTATTACCACTGCAGATGTTCTTTTTCATATTATTCAATACTTAATTGTGGTAACCTGAGTTACTCCTTAAGCGTTTGGAACTCTTATTTGTGCGTGTTTGCTGTTAGCATAACTGAAGTGGAAATAATAAACAAAGGTAGATTTGAAGCTATTTAAATTACTCTATTATATGAGGGCATGGGATATTCCAGGTAATACATAATATGAAAATTGCAAAGCCACATGCGCTGGAATGGGTAGCACTGGTTTTTTGCAAACGGGTGGCTAGCAGCTGCTGAAGTATTAGAGAAGTGGCAGAATGATTATATAATCAATTATGTTTCAGTTTACTGTAACTCAAGGAGGTCACAAAAAATACTACAAAAGCTACAGAAGTCAACTGTGAGGACTTTGATGAAATTCTATAAAATTTCAGGTGGGTTCTGAACCCTTTTTCATTTGCCTTTCACATTTTTTGTATCTTGCTTGAATATTTGTAAGTGTGATCCAGAATAGAAAAAAATAGCTGAAAATCAAACTGCAATATGTAAAGCTCCCTCAGTTGCGTAAGGGTTCTTGGAAGTTCATAGAAGCTGACATCTTCAGGACTTACTGTACATTAAGGCTTCACTAGTTCAGTCATGAAACTAATGTCTGAACAAAATATTTTTAAAAACACCATCTAGAGAGAGCATGATTTTTCCTCTGATATTTGATTAAAAGTCTAAAATCTCCATTGTTTTCAGACACAAAACTACTATAGTCTCACATAGGTTCTGATTTTATTAACAAACCTTTAAAAGTAAGTCATTCTTTTAAGTAAGAATCCTGTAGAGGGAAACCAAAATACATGGGTTTGTTTCTCAAGACCAATGTTTAACAGATACTGGGGAGAGGGGAGTCCTTGGGGGTGGAGAATAGAGTAGCAAGGCAGAAATAAAATCTTTCAGCTCTTTCTTTTCCTACTCAATATAAAACCTATAGCTGTTAGGTCGAGTCCTCATTTGAAAATGTCTTGATTCAAGAACGTCTTATCTCTGGTTGAAAACATAGTTATAAATGCTTAAAAATAGAATTTGCAAAATAAATCAGTTGTTTAATTATAACGCTTGTATCTTCAATTACTGTTTTTTGTCCAGATCGCCGCCAATTACTGGTATTCGTCCAGATCGCTGCATTTGCCCGACAAGTTTTACCTTCCCTTCCTATGCCTTATTGTAGCTAATGTAATTTGGCACTAGGAAAACTCTGTATGTAGCCCAGAGAAACAACATTTCCTCCCATTACCCAGATGGGTTATTTAGTAAGTACAGCACAACTGACCTTGTCACTCCCATATTTTCAAATGCTCTTTTCATCTGAGCACTAATCAAAAGACTCTCTATCCTTCCAAATACAATAAAAATGTCTTTATCTTAGATTCTGAGCAGAGCTCAGACAATAATAAGAGAAGGGTATTTTGATTATGTATTCCGGAATCCAATTTCAGAATTTGAACTACTGCCTATCTAAGACCAGTAAGTTTCAGTGAAGTGCTGCAGTGGGAATTAGATTTAACAGTATTTCAGTACAACCCATTCTGTCCTCTCGTGACAGTTGATTATGTCTCTTAGACAAATTCTTTCAAAGGAAATAGAGAAAAAAAAAGAAATTGTACTAGGTACTCAACAAACATATAGTAGAAGATGCCCAAATATTGGTTTATTTTCTTCTTGTAGTATGGTTAAGAACCTTTCAGTGGCTTTGTTTGAAAAACATAGATGGGCTCCTTCAAAGAATATAGTAATCTGGCTAAATGAACACATCTCTATCTGTATAGACTCCCTTTACATGCTATAGAGACAAAATGTTTTCTACTATGTGATTCATCTCGGTCTACGGTTAACAGCTAAAATAGGTCCATTCAAATCTGCCCTGAATACATGTTTGTCTCCATTGACTATAAACAGAACCAGGCTGAGTAATTCTGATGCATATACATACCTTTTCGGCAGTGGAGTGAAAAGAATCCCATACATGGAATCAGATTTAAGATGATCAGGCAGACGACGTCCCTGGCATATCAGTTTAATCAGCTTAATCAGCTTAATCTTGCTGCAGTAATCTAGTGTTACCCGTCCTGCCTGTTTCGGGGTTTTGCCTTTACAACGTAATCTGCAGAAGGGAACATTTCCTCACTCCCCCAGCTGCTTTCTCAGTGGTGCCAGGATAGTTTCCCTTTTGCCAATTCCACAGTTCCAAATCACCCCAGCTCCTTGACTTGCAATTGTGCAAATAAAGTATACCTTCTCTGCTAAAGATTAATAATTTTGAGATTTTCTTTATTGTTTTTAAGAACAGAAATCAGCATTCTCTCTGTGATCTGGCAGATTTTACTGTTGTTACCACTCATACCAAATTAATTCATTTTAAATTTCTAGCACTAAGAGGCTATAAGGAGATATTTATAAACACGCAGAATACTGGTACTGCAGGTCAGGCCTCGTTGCTGCCCGTTCAGTTATATATTACTATGATGTGTGACATTTTTCCCTGAGTATTTTCTGAAGAAATAAGAGCCAAAAGAGCCAACATAGTGATATGTTTCCAACATTTACATTAATATTTTAATGATGCATTAGATTTTATGGTCCAGAGTACTTTAGGTTTAAAACCAATGGAACTGCTCTGATAAGGTAGGTGTGCTGTCAGTGCAAGGGCAGCCCAGGTTCATTGGTACTTACTAAAGCAGTTACACTGTCTGATAGACAAACACTCGCGTCTGATGAATCAGGATGATGTTACTCACTTTATGTTAGAGAATATTTTTATATACACTTGAATAGATATTAAACTGGGTCCCTAATCAGTGAATTTTCGTCAGAACTTCGATAGCTCTTGTTGGACTGCTTGGAGTTGTACAGATTATTTGTCATTTACTTTCTTTAGACAATGTTTTCCCTTTTTTGGTACGTTTTAAATTTTTGCATATGGCCTAGAAGAATGCATCTTAACTATAGTCTGTTTCATTATGTTCTTGGAATTGTTTTGCAGCTTATTTTATGAAAGTCTTTCATCCCTTCTTCTCTTGTGTAAGTGTTGTAATTCACTTTCATTACAAGGCTTTGGCAGTAAATTTTACCTTTCAGGTCTGGCATTCTTTTTTTATGACTTGCTGGACTAGGCACTTCATGGGAGTTTTATATTGCTTATTAACATTAATTCATTACTGACCAGTTGGGACCCTCCAGAAGCACTTGGCTGTTACTATACTAGAAAGAGACTAAGAGTCTGCATGTCTCAATCTTGCCTCTGAGGCTGTTTCTACAGAAGTAGGTAAACATGCACACATTTAGATATCCATTTTCTATTTCAATGAGCTTTCTCCAGACAAGGACTGATGCAGTTCAGGAGGGTAGTGCAGATCACAGCCTTCTCCCAGCCAGTAAAACAGACAAAACTCTTCTCTGGGAAGAAAGCATGGATAAGGCATCATACTGCATCAGAGAAAGAGCCTATGTTTTCATGGCATAGATAAATTAACCTGCTACTCTGTTATGGATGTGGGGACAGTGATTTCCACATGGCGATTCTACAGGACTGCTGGATGTGAACTGAATTGCTGAGGAACCCGCAGAATTGCTCTGAGGATGTGTTATGCAGATGAAGGGATGAGTTTATGTCGAGAAAAACAGGATCTGATAAAGATTATTTTTCTGAGACTCTGTACTACCTTAAAGAAAGGTTCAAAGTCATGCTCTGCTAGCTGCTTTGTTGGGTTATACTTCACCTTGGACCCAAGTTGTCTGTCCTGTCTGGCTTGGTTAACTTGTTCACAGATAAGAGTTCACTATACTTTGTAGCGATATATCTGATTTTAATATGTGAAATTGAAACCTCTTCCTTTTCCATCTAGCACTACAAGAACAGGGTGTTTAACAACAAGTCAGTGCACATGTGAGTTTGTGTGATTCACCAGACACGCATTTATAACATCCCTACTAATGTAGTGCACTACATCCTCATCTATTTACGATATATTGACATGTAGTAAAGCAGAGCAGGATAATTTAACAACTGCTTGTTTCTATTCAATAGCCCTGTCACAGGTACATTTAAAAAAAAACCCATACCCCCTAGAAGGGCATATTTTTCCTGCTGCATTCTGTATTACACTATAATTTCAGGAAGGCATATTTCAGTTTAAAGGGTTGTACAGTGACTACTTTTAATATGGTGTTTATTTACAATATTATAAACAGAGTGAAGTACTCTAGAACATACAAAGCATATATTCTACACACCCCTGAACCAGCTATGTTAAAATAATTTTCATAGTAGAGGATTCGTTACTCCAAATGTACATATATTATCCAGAAATCTTCTCCATTCAAATTAGACTGGGCCCTCTCTGTGGTTGATGGAGAAAACTAGGCATTTCTAGTGTGTGATTTATTGGACTTATACAAGAAGTGTCCTTTAGTGTGATGAATCTTACAAAAGTGTCTTGTTCTAGTGTAGAAGCAGTTTACATAACCACTTCAAATATAAACAATCAGATTGGAGACCTTTGCATTTCAACAGACAAAACCTGCACTTTCTTTTGTATTCAGTTCTGAGCATTGAATTCTTTTTAGCTGGACACAAAACTTTAAAACCTTCGAGGTTTTGAATTCTGCTCAGAAGAATTAGTGCATTGATATTAAAATACAATTAAAAAGCAAAGTCTCAAGTAGTAACAGTACATAGGATGGTTACACAAGGGAGAAGAATAGGATCTGAACTGGTATTAGATTGGGAGGGAAAAGCAAGCAGGAAAGAATGTGGTATTTAAGAATTAATTACTCTACACTGTATTCCATCAAATATGTTTACATCTGACAGGAAAAGCGTTGCATCACAGCTGTAATTTTTAATGCATGTTTGTGTGTGATGCCACACAATGTTGAAAGTAGTTCATTATGAAAACATGAACAACTGCTGTAGTTTGTTGACAAGCAAAATCTTGTAGTTTGTTGACAAGCAAATCATTTTATTAGTTTAAGCTTTTCTTTGGGAATTACAAAAGCATAATCAGAGCTGCAAAGCACATTACAAATGAGACAACTTGCCTGCAAAAAGACTTGCAATGATCATTTATTGGACAGGGAGATATTAGAAACAAGAAAGGCCAAAAGACACCTGGGTGATAATTTAGCTGTGCAGGCAGAGTGCAAAACCAGATAATCTTTAATTCATCTGCAGTGGTTCTCAACAGTAGAGTTAAGTGAACTTTTATTTGGTATTGATATTAAGACATGCATGATTACTCTTAGGAGAAAGAAACTTTGTAACATGATCTACAGTTTGTGGAGAAAAAGTCAAACTTGTAATTCTAAATGATTCTAATTAATGTATTTAAACAAGGCATCATATTCATATTCCAGAAACTATCTTTGACATACATTTATTGCACTTATCACTAACTGATCCAAGGAGCTTTGAAACCCTAAATGATGCACAGACCAAAGGGTAGATCCAGTACATAGTTTACGCAACATATAGCTCATTGTCTAATGACTAATGTGATTTGGGCATCTGCCTTGGTGCGTTAGGTGCCCATGTTCTGAGCAATGTGTGTGGAGAGTTACATTCTTCAGAATGAGATCCCCAAGAAACGGTAGTTGACAACTACAGAGGTAACTAGACTTTATAAACAGATGCTGAATACAACTATCTTGATTCACATCCTCTAACTAGTTTTTGCATATCTAGCTAGCTAAGTGCCAGGGGGCACTACTTCCTTCTATTGACATAGTTAAAAGCAGAGAGTGGTGGTTAGATTATTTCCCTAAAATGAAGATATAAAGGGTAATTCTTGTATTTTAAGATTCATCTTTTGCAGGTTTCTGTTTCTCACAACCCACCTTCTCAGTTCTTATCTCACCACATGGACATTTTTTACACTGAAGTTCACAATGCACAGAATACTGCCCAAACCACAAATTGGTAGACTTTGAAGGTAAAAGCAGACTGAGATGGTAGAATAAAAGGAGATCAGGACTTTTAGTTTTCTCCTTTTTATATAATACCATACTGGAGAAAATTATTAATAGCCCACTGGACCAAAGGCAAATAATAGAAATCTTTAACCTTGTGATTACGACCTAATGTGGAATTCAAGAGTTAATTCTTTTCTTCAAACATTATTGGTACATTTTGCAGCAAATCATCTGCTGCATCAAATGCTCCAGCTGACCTCCAAGGTAAACATCCAAATCAAAAATCCTAGTGCAACTCAAATTTGCTTACAGAAATCACAACACTTTTCACAGAGAGTTGAACAAGTCAATAACAAACGAATCACCTTTTCTTTTACGATAGACTAACTGTTCCTGCAAATAAGGGAAAATTGGCAGATGTCATACATCTTAACTTTCATAAGTTTTTGACATTTCAGATTTGGTAAGCAAACTAGGAAAACATTATCTAAATGAAACAACCATTGATTGAACGGAAAATGAGAAAGTATGAAGTCGAGGAACAGGTCAGGATGAACCTGGATTTTCCTTCTACCCTCTACAAAAATTCTTATTAGAGCTATGTCTTTACTGATGGCTCTGATGACTGTTGCATATTTCTCTTACTCATATTCTACAAGTTCTTCAGAAACTCTCACAGCAGCATTGAAAGAACAAAGGAAAACAGCTTCGTGTGTATAGGGTTCACAAAAACCAGAGCTTTTCCCAGTGTAGCACCTGGAAACAATACAGCAGTTAAACACATTTTATAAATGTAATGCAAAATTTCAGTGCTGGCATTCTGAGCTTGGTAGTGTAAACATTGCATAGTAATAAATCTGAATAGTATATACATTAGCTACAGTGTACTATAAACTGCAACAATATTCCTCCCTCTCATAACTACCAAAGGTGTTTGTATAAGTGAACCAGAATGTAACTTTTTTCCTAACTGAGCTATAGATTACAGTCATTGAGCTATAGGATTTAAGGCTTTCTGATCTTGCAGCAGGCAATATGGCTAACATTTGTGTCATGTTTAGCCTGTCAGTCTCAGTTGCATAGTGTCTTCTGTTTCAGCTGCACTTATGAGAACTCAAAAAAACCCTGTGTCCTGTTCTGGGCAGGAGTGATCCTAGTTATTCATGACCCTCTTCTAATAACCAGATGGTCTTTGAGTCAGACTTATATATCTTAGGCTAAGAATTTTGCAAGTGTTCAATATATCTTAATTAATGAATGTTCTGAGTTCTGGAATGCAGATGAGTTCTTGTTTATTTGATATAAATTACATCCATGATGTTTGTGAAGATAGTAATTCCCACCGCATTCAGCCCTCAGTTCTGTTGCAGACTGTAGGCAGTCAGAATTGATGAATCAATATATACTTCCCCGTAGATCTCTAGGGTTGGATTTGGCTGCTCTAATGGAAGAGATGCGGAAGGTTGTCTTAGCCTGCAGAACAGCTTTGGTATGAATTGGGGGAGTTCATTATAATTCTTATTGTCCTTATTAGCTTGTTTTTTTTTTTCCTAGCAGTACTTGAGCTTTCACCTCTATCTCTTTATCCTGCTTCAGTGTCATAATAGTGCATGCTACTGTGTATGCTATCAATGAAATAGGGCTGACAGAGGCAAAACATATAAATAGAGGAGGCTAGTGCACAATTATGGTTGATTGGATTGCCAGTTTTTCATCCAGTGAGTGAAACATCCAAATCTGAGACCAGATTTTGATTGGACTGAACCTTTGGCTTGTTAGGAGTTCTAGTAGAAACTGTCAGAGATATGCCTTTGGATGTGGCTCAGATTTATTTTTCTTTGTTCAGAGCTCTGGGGTTTGGCATTGGCTCAACAATAGACCAGAAATTCTATGGCTTTAATGTCCTTGATTTTGAAGTCTGGGTACAAGTTCAGCCCACTGGCTTAACCATAAATTATATCTAGAAATCCTAATCAGACAAAGGAAGAGATGGCCTTGATGTTTTTCCTCTCATGTCCTTGCCACTCGTAGTGGTTTTTTTACACTTTATTAGAATATTACCTGAATTACAATTATTATAAATCAAAACCTCAAATAATCTTACTGATTTTGTAGTGACATCGTAGACTGAAATCTGTTTACATGTTTGTAAGGATATGTTGGAAATTTCTTGATCAGCTTGTTCTTTCTATGAACATGATCTCATCATTGTGTTTATAATTTATATACCTCCTTAGAATTTGCACTTTCAAGCAACTTTTATGTTAGTAATGCAGTAACTCAAGGCAACTCTAATCCATGAATTAATATGCTTGGAAGAAAGAGAAAAGGAGTGGATCAGCAACCAAGAAAGTACAAGTAATTTTTTTAAAGAACAAACAAACTTAAGGTGCTGGCTCAGCTTCAGTCTTGATTGCACAAGATAGAACATACTGAGCAGGCTCCAGCCTCCATTTAGCTATGAAACTTTATAAGAGCTGAGCTGTGTAACTATTTAAGTCAAGTCAAGAACATAAATAGTTGCAATTAAAGCTCCTATAAATCATTACAAAGAAGGATAGAGAGAAAACATAGATTCATTGCTTAATGAGAAGGTGAACTAATGAATCGTGGTATAGGAAGACTAAAGCAATTGTGCCTGTTAGGTAACAAGTTGGGCATAAAAGAAAAAATAATAGAAACACAACTCCAAACAGGAAACTAATAAATTAAAGAATACTTACTTAATCTAAACATTTAAGTCATTATGACTAGTTTAAGTTCACCTTAAAGACCTGAAATGATTACCTGAATTTCCAAAAATGCAGGGAGAATGAACAAGGTCATGCAATGCAGGACAATATATAAGGAAAGAAAATATATATTAGTAGGATATTTTCAGTATGAGGAAACATACTGGAACATGTTCTTAAATAATGAATTTATAAGCATTACATAAAAAAAATCCAAAATGGATGTGTAGAGAACAAATCTAATTTCTCTAGTTAGCAGAGTTGCTAGTCTTGCGGATGAGAAGGAAACGTCAGATGTGATAGGTCTTGATGCAGCTTTTGAGACAAACTATTTTTGAGACAAATTCTTATTCTCAAGAGCAAACTAAGAAACCATGGTACAGATAGAATTAGAAATAAATTTAAAACTTTACTAAAGACTACTTATCAATAACTCAGCGTCAAACTGGGAGGCTGTTTTAAGCAAGGCCCCTTTGGGACTTTTCTTGAGTACTGTTCAATAATCTCGTTAATGACTGGGATGATGGAATACACAGTACACTTCTATAGTCTTGGTACAGCAGTTCCTTCTGAAGGAAAACAGCATGAGAATTCAGAATGACTTTGGAAAACTGTCTGATATCAATACAAATAAATTCTGTAAAGGCAAGTTTATGTTCTGCACTTAGAGAAGTTAAGATCCAAGATAATATAAATGGCGCTTAAATGGCTAAGCAATCATACTAGGTAAAAACTGGTCTGAAGTTATAGTGGGGCTATAGAGGTATATGTATACTAAAGAGGTATCAACACTGTGGTGCAGATAAAGAAAGGTAGGTATAATTCTGAACTGTATTAGCAAGAATTTCATAAACAAGGCATGAGATAATTATCCTGCTCATTTTTATACTGAAAAAGACTTAAGGAGAGTCTGATAACCACTTTGGGGCAAAATACTTTAAGACAGGTGTAAAACAAATTGGAAAGCCCAGGAAGAGTGATAAACATACATTATAATTTTATTTTTCAGCAGAAGTGATTTAGGTGTCATGCGAAATATTTTAATTCCAAAGATAATAATGCACTGGAATATTTTATTTCCATAGAAGTTGTAAAATGCCTTCCACTGAAGATTTTTAGAGACATATCTGCAAAGAGAGTTGCGGTGTATTGAATGAGATGAACAAGAAAACTTTGAGAGATCTGTATTTCCATGATTCTACAATATTTTGGCTCACTGTCATCTTCCCACTACTTCTGAAATGTCCATATTTCAGTGATTCTCTAGCGCTCAAAACTTCATAAGGAGTTTTTGGATTACATCTGCTTTAGATTACCATCATGTCTATGTCCTTCTGTATAACACAGGACATAAAGCTGCAACAGATTCCTGCATGATATGTACTTTTTGAAACTGAAAAATTTTTTTAACTGGATATTTTAATTCCTCAGATATAGTAATGCTATCAGCAAGTTGATTCCATACATTTATCCAATACTTTACACAGCTTTTATTCTGTATAGTAATGAACCTCTATCAAGACTACCTCCAGTCTTACACAGCCCTCTGAGCAACTTCAAGTGTATCCTATTTATCTAATGAAGAAGTACAAGATAATGCTACATTGTAGATTGGTCTAAAACTCAGGACAGAGAACAAGAGTCTCAAACTACTGATAGGTATCATCCCAAACAGCTCTTTTGAAAGAAGAGCATTGCCCTTAAAAGTGTTTCTCATCTTTCTAGTGTAAAATGGACTGTAAGTTTGCTGTGTTTACTCTCCATCTCTGCTATGTTCCTTAAGTAGCCCAGGCCTGGAGTAACTCCCTGTAGGAGTAGAAGCAAACTAACAGGCTGACTAAGGAAAAATATGAGTTATTACAGGGTGGAGCAGAAGAAATCATAGCCATGTTACAAGAGGCTTTAGTTTAAACAAAGTTTGAGAGTTTGGTATGAAATGGAAGGAGCTCATTGCAAATAAAAAAAAAAATGCCAAATTGACTGAAACAAATCATGGATGCCAGAACTCACCAGAAAGAAAAAGAAGAAAAACAAAACAAAACAAAACAAAACCAAGAGAGAACTCCTGTTTATGAACGTTTTGGATTGATCCTTGCCTAGTCCCTTCGAGTTTTCAGTCAAGAGACTGTTGCAGAGGCACCCACAAAACAGGCAGCAGCTATTTGAAAACTACAGATTTATTGCAATCAAAGTTGCCTGGCACCCTGACTGACCAAAGTTAATTACAGGATCAGATGTCAGGTGGGAATATATTACTACAGAACAAATTCCCTAAACTCTAGGGAACATTCCTTAAGGAAGACAAACCCCAATGTTTGTCCTTCATACAAAGGAAAATCTCCCACTCAAGGGTACCCAAACCAAAGGTGACTCACCTATGTGGGCGGGAAGGCTCACTCAATCCCAGGAAATATCCTCGGGTGACATCCAGATCTGAGGATAGAGTCCCTGAATGCATTACCTGCTGCTCCAAAGAGGAGCGACTCCCACTGATTCTCTGGCAGGGCTCCTTTATACCTTAGTTGGGTGTGAGCTGTGGTCATTTAAATTAGTAAGCACAGGCAGGCAGCCAGCTAACAGACCTAGGGACATCGACCTGATCTTTATGAGGTGCTTGTGCAGGCCCCTTTGTTCAAGCACTCAGCGTGTCTGTACCTGCCACAGAGATAACTGGGAAAAAGAATGGGAATACATGACACTTCTAATCTGCTGACACTCCACATTCTCCGATCCGATTTTAGGTCAGGCAATTTCCTGACCTGTTACCGTTTGTGTGCTTAGCAACCACCATTGAATCTCTCTTCCATGTTCTTATCAAGTCACTTTCTGATTCCTTATTTTAAAATATTAATTAAAGAAGCTATTAAAAATTACTCTATCTTACATGCTAATAAAAACCAGTTTTTATAATCTCAAAGACTGGTTTTTTTCTCTTTTTGGTTGCATAAATTTCACTATCGCAAATTATACATATACATTTTCATGGTCCTGCGCACTAAGCAACGGAAACATGGGCAGAGACAGTTTAGTATCAAGTAAGAAAAGTAGACAGTCATAATTGACAGCTGGAAATTCACAGCTATTATGGATGAAAATGGCGTAATTAAACTATCTAAACAACCTTTTCACTAGTCAAATATTGTTCCTTATATTATATTTGCTATTACTATATGTGGGTTTATTCTAGGGAACACAATATTTCACTTTTCTACCGCATCATCTGACTTCTTCCTTGTTGCTATGGACTTTCTAAGAGTTTGTTGATTCCTGATCCAATAATTTTAATTATAATTTTAACATATAATGTATAATTTTAATCATTACTGCATTTCTTCTTTACTACTCTTAATGTCTTAAATCTACGGAAAAAAAAAGAAAAATAAGCTGGACTAAAATAGAAATAGCACTTTTTATTTACTTGCCCATAGGCTAAAACTGGATAGAAAGAGTAGGGTTGGTTTTTATTTTTAATTTACTTTGTTTTCTGCTTAAAAGGAAATACAAGATACATGAAATATGATGGATATGTGGTGGGAAACTGAACACAATTTTCTGAATTTGCTTCATTTTTTGTAACAAATCATTACTGAATAGAAGCATCTATTCCTTGCTTACAATGAAAGTAATCTTGTTCAATACTGGTAAAAGGAAGATTATATCAAGATGAATTAAAAGCAGGCACATGCTTATCAAAGGACATTTTGAAACCTGACTGTTGAGCTTTTTTTGTTGGTTTTTTGTTTTGTTTTGTTTTTTCTTTCTCTTTGAGTGAGCTCGAAGACTAGTAGTTGGTCTGTATTGGAAAGAATGACAGGCAGAATTCAGCACTGTTAGCTACTACTGTGATCATAACACTGCTAGAGCAGGACACTTGGTATTCAGATCATCATATGCTGACATACAGCAATTAACTAGTGGTTTTCTACTACATGATGGAGTTTGGGATTAAGAAGACAATTAGTTCATGGAAACTCCGTCATGCTGAAACAGACACGGTTCTAGTGGGCTTGAGGAATTCAATAATCATAATTGAATTCATAATAAACTGAAGTCAGTAGCAATTTTTTTCTGATAAAAAGGGGGAACTGTAGAGGGGCTCTGAGACCATTAACTAACTGGGTGGTTGAATAACATGCTGCCACAATGGCAGCATAATATGTACCCTAGAATTCATATAAAAGTATGCCATTTTCACAACATAGAAATAAATACACTGATTAAATTAGCATCATAAGGCCCCTTTCTTTAACCACTGCACTAGGGCAGAGTCCAGGAAAACCAAGGAGAATAACAGACTTTTGGAAATTATGACTTACAGGGAAAG
>NW_010401596.1:15178-39939 GCF_000710305.1 Buceros rhinoceros silvestris
GAAAGAGTGAAGCATTGTTTATTCTGCTGAAAGAAAATCTGGGTGGGGCACAGTCATAGTATAGGTAGCCACACAGAGGAACTAACCTGTTTTCACATCCACTGCTGACAGGAGGAAAAGGAAGATCATGAATTAACTTCTTAGTAATAGGAACAGTAAAACTTGTGGTTTCCATTATTTGAGTCTTTTAAGAACAGGTTAGACAAGAATCTGTCAAGAGTCATGTAAGCCTGGTCAATCCTACTGGTAAACTGAAGCATGGGCTAGCTGACCTTTTTAAGTATTCTGTTCCTTCCAGACATATTTGTCCAAGATTTCTAAGGATATAACTGCCTCTTAAATCACAATATTTACCTGCTTTTGGTTCCATCACTGGTTGTTTATGCTTCCTGTTTTACACCTGCCAGCAGAAGAGATATTTTCATCAGTAGTACCTGAGTCAATAAATGAAAAATGGTCTTTCTATAGATCTCTGAAAACCAAAGAAAGGAATGGCAATTTATTTGTACATGCACTGTACTCTAAAATCTGAACAAATGCTGATGGTTTAAGTTGTAAGTTTCACAGCTAGGATTTTTCCATCTGAGAAAGTTCCAACAAAACTGACTTCCCTAATTCTTCACTTATTTGTTATGACATTTGTGAGCTAAATAATTTTTTTTTCCCAAAATGTCCTTGTAATGATAAATACATTGCTGAAAGTGGAAAATATGTTTCACTAACTGGAGATAGAATCTTTAAAATAAATAACAATATGTCTTGTGAGCAGACAGCTCTATGAGAATACAATCTAAGAGTATAATCTCAACATAAAAGGCAGACTTATTTCCCTGTATTTCTGAGGCATGTTTCATCTACTGAAGAGGAGTTAGGAATAATATTTCTATGCAGTCAACTACTGAATTTTATAGCCAGAGCTCTGCATATTATGAGCACACAATAAATTTCATTTACCCTTTTTTATCAATAATTCTAGTTCAATTTTTAATACTAATTTATATGACATAAGACACTTTCACTCATATTGCATTCATACACCACTGAAAAGATCAAATGGTCTTCCAATTGTCTCTTGATTGCTGTAAAGGGAAGAACTTCTTTGAATTGTTATGCACATTTCTAGGCAATGTAAGAAAATCCATTGCACTGGGGTGCTTTATTGATACATATTCTATTTGTTTCAAAAATATTCTTTACATTTAAAAATTTGATCCTTTGACTACAGTCATTTATATTTTCTTTATACTCTGAATAGAATTCCATTCTGAGTTTATCTTACCATTGCTTGAGAATGAAGTTTACTGAGACCATCTCTTTAATCTTCTGCTAAAATTATTTAAAGTCATTGGCAATTTTTCTGAATTTGTCAAGTATGAGTGTGTAGTGGACTCAAGAACAACAAAATATCCAAATTACATAGTTTTTATTTTTAATCTGATTTGTAACACCTTATCCTTTGGGTTATTATCCTAAATTGCCCAAATGCTAAGTAAGTTATCATGTATTGCTTAAAATTAACTCTAGCAAACTCAATCTTGTTCATGAAAAATAGTTGTCAAAGCACTTCTTGAAGATAATATATAGGCAGTACTGTTTAGATTTTTTGTCAGACTTCCTTCGCGATGTGGCAAACATTCATGCACTTGCACAAACAAATTTCTGTTTAATTTCTTAAGAAAGAAGATCGTTTTGTGCACAGCTAACCTTTCATGTTTGGAAGTTTGGGTAACAAATTCTTTCTGACTAGTGTTCTACTCGTGTTTTACAGCCAATGTTGCCTAATCCTTATTGTAATGCCAAGTGTATTTTTAAATTTGGAGTGAAATACTAGCTGCAACTAATGTATATAGTTTCAGAATTCCTCATCAATGAAACAGATGAGCAGGCTACATGGCTTCCCTTTCAGGATGACTAAATGGATTGAAGCAGAAAGGGACAGACTAACACAAGAAGAGAACAGGAAGCTGTTCCTGAGCCACAGCTATAGGAGAAAAACACATCTGAATGCAAAGAACGTCACAACACATACTACTCAGCTGTTTTGCTGCTGTGTGAAGTATTAGCATAGTGAGCATGATTAAACCACAAACTCATGTATGGTAAAACACATTAGTGAATTAATTCTATTCTCTGTACTTCTCTAACAATTTTTCATGACATTATTTAATTATAGATTTCAGTTGGTTTGAGTTTTTTTTTGGTTGTTGGTTTTGTTTTTTTTTTAATAAGGCCTTTTCAAAGCAAACACCATAATGTAAGTTTTTTCATACTGTCATGAAGATGCACATCTAATATGGAATGTTATCTGCAAAGGAGTTTCTTCTCAAATCCTGGAAGTTTTGACTTTGCAGCTTCCTTATAATGAAAGAGTAATGAGTACCATCGCTCAAAATAATACAAATTTTATATAAAATTATGTCTATAACTTCCATCAGAATTACATAAGCAAAACAGAGTTCTTGTATTCTTGTCCCGGTTTGAGTTAAACTTCCTGGTTTGAGCTGAAACTTCCTTGTTTTGGTTAATAGACGAATAGCAATTATTCCATGCAAGTACTTTAACCCCACATTCAAGTGGTTAAAAGAGGGTCAGGTGCACTGTTACGTGTTAAGGTTATAAAGCAGCACGCAGGGAGGAACCTCCCTCTCTCGACTTCCGCACCTGCAGCAGGGAGCACCTCCTCCCACGGACCTGCTCTGCCGCCGACCAGGCCTGCTAGGCCTGAGCAGGCCACATCCAGGCTGCTGGCTGCCGAGTTAAGCCGAAAGCCTAAAGGTCTGCCTGCATCCCTCGGATCGCTCTTTGGGCTCCTGGGCAGCAGCACGCAGGGAGCAGAGTCCTCCCACGAACCTGCTCTGCCGACCAGCCAGCCCGAGAGCAGCCTGAGACCAAGCCGAGGCCTGAGGCCCCACACCTCCGGATCGCCCGAGGAAATCAAAGGCTGTGAACTGTCGCTTGCCGTCAGTTTCTGTCTAGAATTGGGCGTGATAACCAAGCTTTCCTTCCCGTTTTCGAGCCAAGAGCTGAGCTCTCCTGTGGGATAGTCTGCAGGCCGTGGGGACTGAAAGCAGCTGCCTGTGGCCCCCCTCCCCTTACCCGGCGCGAGAGAAGGACCAGACTGGGCCGGGGGTCAAAGCAAGGCCCCACACTCCCACCTCGCTGCTGGCTGCCTCCCAGCGCGTTGGCTGCCTGCCAGCAGCAGAAGTCTTCACTCTTATCTCGTCTCTTGGCCGCCTGCCCAGAGCCAGCTGCCAGCTGCAGCACCATCAGGAGCTCCGGCCTTGAGAAAGAACAATTTGTATAAACATTCACTTCTTTCCTTTTTTTCCCCTTCCCTCAGTTTTTTTCCCTTAGGTTGTAACTATAGTTACATATATATATATATTCATAGAGTATAGTTATGTGTGCATTCATTGTTTATTAAAAGTTTGTTTCAGCTTTCCCGACCGCAGACTGAGGTGTGAATTTCTTTCTTTCCTTTTTTTTAAAATCCTTCTGCCCCTAATAAGGCAGACGGAAAATGTTAAGGATTCGAGGAGTGGATACCCCGGTCCCTCGACCCTTAACATATTTCTGTCTCCAACGAGACAAGAAAAGGGGGTCCGTTAAGGATTCAAGGATTTATTATTAAAAATAATAAACATTATTTTTGTAATTTAAAAAAGAGAAGAAGAAAGAAAAAGGAAGACATACAGAGTAAGACTAAGAAGGGTGAGAAGAAGAAAAGAAAGATAGAAAAAGGGAAGAGTCTGTATTCAGCTTTCATCTTAATGGATTATTTATTCTTTCCTATGATATTCTACAATTTTAATAGTATTAATATCTAAAATAAGAGAAAAACAGATTCAGTTATTCCATATAGGTAATACCAGAAATATGTGTAACAATATATTCATTATTAAAAAAGAAAGAAAGAAAAGAATTAATCACATTTTGTTAAAAAGAATTAAGCTTTTCCTTAAATTGCAAATAGATAACAAATATAATTTAAACTACAATTAGCAACATGAGAATCAGGTAGAAGAGGTAAAGAGGTAGCCAAGCAAATTATTGGTGCCTTGAATCTACAAATGCAGAGTGCAGCTGCTGCTTCACAGCAGAGCTGGTTCACATGGGACCATAGGAATGGGATTGCAGTTTCTTGCAATCAATTCAACGCAGTTTCTTGAATTTATATTCCAATGAGAGTGTGGGAAATCTATTTTTAAAATAAAACTTAAAAATATGTAACAAAATTGGATAATTCTCAAAATAAATAAGACCAATCTGCAGAAGATAGATTAAAAACAGTTTTGAACTGCACAGGAGAGCAATTCTACTCTGTTTGAACAGAAAGGAGGATGCATTTTTACACAGTAAGTTACACAAAGCACTGGAAAGGCACCAACCCTTCCTCACCTTCACAAACCTGAAGCAGTGAGGAATCAGTGCTGGCCCCAGATCAGCTACCCACCCTGTAACTGATACTGATCCTCCAGCTTTTCCTGATGTGAAACAGATGGCAAAGGAACCGTGACTTGCACCAAAGCCATGACTGCAGACAAATTCTCAAGCTTCTTACTCGTTAAATGTCTATACTAGGACAGGTGTTGTGCTTCAGGTGGTATGAGAACAAACGGTACTACTGCAGTTATGTGAGCAGGTTCTGAACACAAGATTTCAATTATTTTAATATTATTTGAACAAAATAGAACAAGCAAAAGACTCTCAATTTTTAACAGTGAAACATTTAACTAATTTAAACAGATTAAATACATTTTGTAGTTGTTATTTTGTCCTTGGTAAAAAACTCCAATGATTTTGGTTAAAACTTTCCTCATTATTTCCAAGATTCACCAGTTTAGTTTCCTTTTCCAACCTTTTTTCCATAGATTAAACTGTGTCTAAGACAAAAGTGGAAGAACAGATTGGGCAAAAATTACCAGTCTCTAGTAATCTGGCAGATTTCCTGGATGCAGACATACTGGAGGTGAAGACAGCTCAGAAACTGTTTTGTGCATTGCCATAGGAGAAACCGCAAGACTCGCCTCTGATGCAAATTCTTAGCAAAAAATGAGAACCCACCTTTATTATTTCATAAAGGTCACATTCAGCTAGAACAGGACTGAAGCCACATGCCAGACAGCCCTGTACACCAGCGAGAGAGTATGCACTGCAGGCAGCATGAGAAGATAGCAACTATGTTGTTTGAAGGAGCAGCCACGTCCTCTTTAAACTCATGTTTGTCTTTCTCCACAATTTTAACTTCTTCAGGCTCACATGGGCTATAGTTTATCCCTTTGTACTATACATTAAAAAAAATAGGTTTATATACAGACTCAATCTGACTGAAAAAAATTTATTATTGATTAAAACCTACTGGTTGTCAGAGATAGGATTGAAATTTTCCTGTATATTTAAACCAAAAACATTTTGACCTGTTTTTCCAATATCCTGTAGCACATTCTTCTGTGGTCCTACATCACATTTCTGCATAGATTTTTTTTTAGGAGAAGAAAATCTACCTTGAAAACCAAAATTCCTCTCTTCTAAAGACTTGTTTGCTATCTAGTAGAACATAAATGACTGGCAGAATGATGATGGCATAATCCTGTTGTCATTTTCAAAGAAACAGTGCTTGCTAGTCCATTGTATAATTTTGCTACTCTTGTACTTTTTTTAAACTGTCTGTGAGAGTAATTGGTAGACAAAGTGTTATAGAATGATAACCTCCACGTATACTTCAAAATCCTGTTAGAACCAATATGATAGATGACAGAGTCCTTGAATTCTGTGTCTGCCTATTAGTCTATACTATTGACCCTTTCCTAGTTAGTTCTTTTCATACTTCAGGGAGAAAATCAATATTTATAAGTTCCACATGAAATCTAATGTAAACGAGACCTTGAAAATGATAGCTCTTTGTGCCTATATATTTCTTGATACATGAAAGCTGCAGCTAGAGAAAAACAGTCTCCAGAGATTTAAACTTACTTGAAGGTTATTACTGTAAGAGCTATGTGAAACTTCTTAGTTACCTTTGCAGATACTCACACAATTATATTTTTTTTATTTATTTAGAGTTGTTTCATACATATCAGATTCCAGTTGAGCTTAAAGGCTGTTTGAAACCCAGTTCTCTAAATGCTAATGAGAACTAGTTGCTGTTTTCAGATTTAGTTTCATGAGTTTCTGGAAAGGACTTTGTGGTAGAATAATAACATTCTTCAGGATAGAACTCTTGCAACATATGCTATCTTGGTTTCGTTAAAAAAATTGATTTTGTATTTTATCTGTGTGTGAGTTTAAAATTTATTCCATTCTCGGTGCTTCCATTAGCCACTAAGTGGATAGGGAAGAAAATCTGTCTTGAGCAATTACTTGGTTCCAATTTTTGTTTGTATTTGTTTATTTTTCAGTCTTTCCTTGACAGAATGGAAATTAACAGCTTGAGTAAGTGATCAAGATAGAAAACGGTGTGCTCTTTACTGGTTTGTTTTGCTTTGGATTAACCTTATCTCCACCATATCTATGGTCAGTCAGGATTTTTTTCCTAGGTCAAAATGTCATTTGCTTTGTTTTGGGCTACTTTGATAGTTTTTTCCCTATATTCTAGGAACAGTTCACTTCCATTTCCTGTTTAGAATTATCACTAAATCTCTTACTTTAGAGACCTTGTAAGACAATTGTAACTTTGTAAATTGTGTTACAGTTGTAACTTTGTAAATGGTGTTACAGTTGTAACTTTGTAAATCGTGTTACAATTGTAACTCAGAAATCTGGTAGGGGCACTCCACACCAATGTCTATAATTGAGTCCTACCTCAGGTGTTTCTCAATAAAGTCAATGGAATTTAGTATTCTGTATTTTTAAAAATGGTAATGACATATTTTAAGTTTCCAAATGCTCATTTTTTTACCTGTAAGTTTTCCAAATACTCATTTTTTTACCTGTAATAAATTGCCTACTTGTTATTGCATTTTGTAATCCCATCTTCTTATCTGAAACTGTTAATATTTATTAATTTACTATGAATTTATCTTAAAAGTGTAGATAAAAAATTAGACTACAGAAAAGGTTTTGAATGACAGTAGAAATTATTAATCTACTGTAATTAGATTACAGTAGAAATTATACCTATTCCAAATGCCCCAGAGACAGAGGCAAGTAGCTCAAGGATTACAAAATGAAATGAAAAATAGCAAGAATTTGAGAATACCAGTTGCCAAGAATTTGAAAATTCCCAGTTTCACAAAGAGTATAGAAGACATCAGTCATTGCTAGGTTACAGACAGAAAGGCACTGTTTTAAAAGCCCATACTCTTCAGAAACAAAGACTCGGAAAAAAATCAATTCCAGATAAATCGAGAAACTCCTCAAAAGTATATTTAAGAAAGATATTATTAACAGGTAAGTTCCTTATCTAATTATTAAAGCTTACACTATGAAGGATTTTAGACGTGTCTTTGGAAGACCTGCTAAAGGGATTCTATATATATATTCTGGGCAGTGTATTTCCACATTGCCCTTCCTTGTTCTTCAATTCCAAATGTTTCTGCTGATAGTATCTCTTTCCAGATTTCTGACAATATTAAGAGCATGTACTCAGCAATTATATTGTGGGGTGTTACCACATTCTGTCAGTTGTGGTAATCAATTTGCCAAAGATGATACATTTAAACGTGTATTGCTCAGCATTACATATCCATCCATCTACCTATCCTGTCAGCTGGTTTTCTGCTACTTACTACAGTTCAACAGTCATGTCAATGAATTGTACGTTCTGCTTAGTTCATTGCTTTATAAAATAAACAAGTATTGTGAATTATTGTAAGGAAATATCCGAGGCTTTAAAAATTATTATTTTCTGGCTTAACAAACTTAAATTGTCATAATTCAGGGTTTGAAAAACAGTTATGCAATATTTTATGCAAGGAATTTTTGGGATCCATCATAGTCATTATCACTATTCAGGAGTGTAAAAAGAATTAATAATCTTTTCCCAAGGTAAGACATCATTTAAAGCAATTTCTGGTTGGGTCTAAAACATATTAGATTTTTTTTCATGACAGGCTGAAACAGATTCCATCAATTTTCTGATACAACAATCCTCTTGACGCTTCTTTATATTTGGTTTTGTAATTTCCAACACAGGGGACTGACCCTTTATTTATTTCTTTTTAACTTCTCCTCTTACTGTCATTGTTCTACTGCCCTGAATTGACTTATAATGTGAATGATGGCATGCAATTTTTACGTGTTTGTAAATTAAAATAAAAATTGCCAGTGTGGTACTTTGTTTCCTTAAAAGAACCTATATTAAAAAAAAAAAAAATCAGCTATCGGAACAGTTACATCTGTTGGCTCTTAATATGTATTACTTATTGATATTTGAACTTAGATTAGGTTGAAAGTGTGTCGTTCTTATACCTTTATTTGAATAATAACAATTTTTAAAATTTAGTTTAATGTTTCAGTGAGCTTTTAAATCATTACGCTAAGTAATTTGTTTAAATAGTCCCTAGCTGTTCAATACTAATTGTGTAAATCTATTGTCAAATTCTTCCTATGGCTTTTTGCTATGTTTGACATAATATTTACGTGTATTCTAAGTTTGTGTGAACAAGAAAAGCAAGAGGGCAAGTCGAACACCTCTGGAAACAGGAATGAGAATGCACTCTCTCTTGGGCAGCTATGTCAGATGCTGCAGAGGAGTAGAGTAGGCAGCCACAGCACAGATGTACTAGCAATATATATATCCTAACCTCCACAAGGGACTGTGCAACATTCATGACAGCTCAAAAGGTCATTGAATTGAATGGAATCATTCAACAAGAATATATCAGGTAGCAGAGTATTTGTTGATAAATAATTTTTATTTCCAGCCATGACCCTTTCAATTTTGTATTTTTTCAAATTTAGCATTTCTAATTCATAATCTAGAAAATATTACTGTTGAGTTTTGGCAGTTTGTTGTGAAAGCTGAGACAGATCCATCATAGATATTTCACTGACCAAGATCCTGTCACAAAGTTCTTTGAGTCTTTTTAACTGAAGACATTATGACCTAAGAATCTATTTTTAATTGCAATATAATATTTTTTTTCTTTTAAGAGGATCCTCTAAGAGGATTTCTTGAGAGGAAACTGAGTTTGATTGAGACAGCGGTAAATTTTTCATGTGTGAATATGTGACTACTGAGAAAACAAGCATAACAGTAGCTGAAGATCAACCTCCTATGGCTCAAGGCTGATTGTACACTTCATGGAAAATGACACTTCATCTTTTTGATTCATATTTGTCAGTGATTTTGATTGTTGATTCAGAGATCATATATTGTTGTTGTATCAGAGATCATATACTGTATCTGTGATAGGCATGAAAAATATTGTTGCAGTCATCACAGCAACATAACTCATCATTATGAAAAACAAGAAAAGGAAAGAAAATATTTGTTTTTCAGAATGAAAAGGGGTGGGGCGTGGGGGTGGGGGTAGTTAATTTTGCCTGAAAAGAATCAACTTGTAGGAAGCATCAAGTAATATCCTTGATTCTTACTGTTTTTTCTTATTTAGTGGATTGCAATTCTTGTGAGGGATTAAAAACCTTGAATAGTTCTAGGACTATCGATACAGCCTATTTCTTCAAAAATTTTCTCCATAACATTTAGAAGATAGTTCTACCTTTTCTTAGATTACTGTTGGACCAAACTAATTAATCACAAGATAGACAACCAGAGTTGCAGTTCCTTGTTCTTTATTGTCTACTGCACCATCTTCATATTTTTCTTGACTTCCTAAACAATTGATACACTGCATTGAAATTCTCCATCCAAACTCAAAATCAATACACATACTTCCTACCTAAAGGAAAGGATTTTCTGTTCTGTCTCTGTGCCCACTCTGCTTTGTAATCAAACCAGAATGAGGGGAACTGCATTACTAGAGCCTCTCATGGTCTCTTAGTCTGACGTACATGAACAATTTCACCTACGAATCAAATATGATACCTCTCCTATGGTCCTCCTGAGACCTTGGGATTTGTTTCAAGCTCTGCTGGTCCCAAAGAATTTGTTCAACAATATTGACTACCAAACTCAGTGAACTGCAAAGGTTTTGAAATAAGTATAGCCTATTATGTTGTTTTCCATATTTTCACTTTGTAGAAGTAGAAGGAATTACTGTGTTTTTCACTGTAAAGGGACACAGCCTGGCTGTAGTACCCTTATAATCTGTGGCTTTCCTGAGACTGAAAATTCTGAAACTCCTAGAGCCTTGGGATTTAACGGATAAAATGACATTTTCATTAATAACACAAATTGCCAAGTTTGCAATTTGATCATGGAGTAATTGGCTATATTCACCTCTGTTTAGCTACCCAGTGATAAATTTCACTGTTAAAATAAGTCCCAGTGTAATCTACTCTTTCTATTATTTTCTACAGTTGCCTTCACTTTCTGAATGTATATTCACCTCATCATAAAGTATTTTCTTGTCCTGACTTTTGTGTTTTCCTTCAAAGATGGTTTCATCTACTTCCTTATCTCTTGGAACCATAGCTGCAACTAGTTTTTTTCCTCTGTGTTTTCCTCCAGTTCTAGATACTATCAGGGGGCTGCAAAATGAAAATTAAATAATATGTCATTCGAGACTGAAATTTTTAATGATATCTAAATTCTGATTCTTGAATATAGAGTCATAAAATCATTTAGATTGGAAAAGACCTTTAAGATCATCGAGTCAAATCATTAAATTTATACTGTCAAGTCCAGCAAATCTCTAGCGATACTTTCTCTATAATATAGATCAGTTACAGCCTTCTGAGGTTTCCAACCACTTTTCATTCTTCGAAGTCTTCACTAAATTTAGCTAACTTCTCTCTAGTCTCAGGTATCCTTTATCCCTATTTCTGTCCTGATATGATTGTTCTCATATTTATCCATAGCAACATTCATCAAAACAGCTACTTTTTTTCTTCAATGACATATGTACGCATTAGATGTCTCTAAATATCAGTTTTAGGCTGGTTTTGTTGTTCACATTGCAGAACTTACTGAGTTCTAATATCAGTGGATACATTCTTGAAAATCAGCAAAGCTAACAAAATATGCCTAAGGTTCTATTGACTGTAGTGGGGAATTCCTGCTCAAATCTACTTCTTTATAAAATACAAAAGTTCTTTGATAATAGTGAGGGCAACTAAAAAACATCATCATCAAACCTAAATGTGAAGAGTCCTGACTTGTAAAGGTTATGAGCTAGTTCTGTTAGGGAGCATACAGAGTTACTTACCCTTTATTCAAAAGCTGAGTTCACATTTATGGTGTGTAAAAGCAAAATAAAATTAAATAAAAATATGAAGAAAGCATCACCTACTTCATATCTGAAAAATTTAGTAATGAATTTTAAAGATTTTATTATTTTCATTGTAGAGCACAATAAGACTCATATTTGGGTTTTTTTCTTGTTTGTTACTCCACTCCCCATTTCTCAGTAAATCAATAGACACACATTATTCTTGGCAAGTTCTTTGCATTATTTGAACTCTAAAAACAGTTGCTTTCACCTCTAAAGAGAAGCAATAAAGTATTATTATTACTTGATATTTAGAAAGAACCAGTCTACTTTGCATTTTAGGGATACAATCCTCTTGACAAAGTGAGTTCAATCAATCAGTCACAGAAAATAAAGCATTTGGTTTGTTGTCATGCAGTGATTTTTAATGGAAGTTACTAGGAAATTGGTTATTTTTTTGCAAATGAAAAGTAGCATATAGCTGGTTTAATCTTGTAATTATATTTTAGCTTTTTCATTTTAAGAAAAAAAAGAAAACTATTTTAAATGTTTTCTATTTAAATCACTTGAAATAAACACTGATTCTGCTAAAATATTTTTAATGCAATCTGGCTTTGTTCAAAAAACTGACAACTAGAATACAGTATTGCAATATTATATGACTCAGTGTTGTTAACTGAAAAACAGAAAAAAGTTTTGATAAAATTTACAGAGGAAGTATTTCTTTTGGTTGAAAAATGTATTTTGCAAAAGAATGTTCAAAAAACTTCCATATACTTCTAGCAATTTCATTAGTAGATGTATTAACATGAACTGCACATATTCGTAGTTTCAGAAGCATACTCTAGAAATTCTTGATCTCACTTATCCCCTTTTATTATGACATGTTTCGTAGCTTTTATTTCCAACATGCTCTACATATTTTGGTAAACTAAGTCCAGGGTTTTACTGACCTGCTTTTAGCCATCTTTGTGGTCCCGTGTCCAGTTATTCTGGTTTAACTGAACTTCTTGTGACATGGGGATCCAGTTGTTCTAATATTAGTTAAATTTTGGGATCTGGTTCACTAATATCTGTGAAGCAAATTGAAAGCAAAATATGGTTTAATTACCCACAGTTCCTCTTGATTTTACTTCCTGGGAGAGGAACAGCCACTTTCTCTCCCTCCCCAAAGTCAATAAGCAAGTCAATAAAATCAAGATTATTTAGTAAAATATAATCCACCTTGCAGTAACACTGCATTTTCTAGCTAATTTTAATACATGTTCACATGTGCTGTTTTAGCTGCTACCATAAGAGCTCAAAGACTATCACTATCTCATTTTACCTAGTACCTGCTTGATCTTTCCCCCAAATTAACACTGTACCAAACTGTGGGGGAAAAAAAAAAAAAAAGGTTATGTGATTGCTCTGAAATCATTGAAGCCAAAATGAACAGAATGGGTTAGCTTCAACATCATGCCTTCATTGATTTGTTTGAGAGGTCTCAGAATCGTAATAGAGATGGCAGAGTGAAGTGGACAATCGAGGCAAGGAAGGCAATGAAAAAGGCAGAGGTCAAACCCTTTGCAGGCAATAGAATACCAAGGCCAACCAGAATAGCTGTTGAAACTGTAAATGTCAGTCCCAGACGTACCATCAACAGATGCACCAAAAAGGATAATTGTATGCTCACACTGGAGTCATGCTTAGGAAAAAATGGTTTTTTCCTCGTGGGAGTGACCCCGGCAGGGAAGAATTACCCTGCTGTCAGTCAACAGCAGGAGGCATGTCATTTAGAAGGAGACAGAGAGGCTTGGTCAGTAGCTGATTGGAGGAGAGTACACTTGAAACCAATCCAAGTAAAGCACGTATAATAAACAAGTACTAGAAGATTATAAAACTATGTGATAAGAGAGAACACGGGACGGTGCAGTTGCAATTTGCAGTATGTAGGTGCCGCAGCAGTTTGCTGCAGTTGTATTTCAATAAAGGCTTTGTGTGCACACAAGCTGTTGTCGCATTGTCCGCCCCGACTATTTGCGACACGTGGTGACCCACAACAACTGGTGACCCTAACAGTTGGGGAGAGACCCCCTAACATTTCCTCATTCAGGCATTTTTCCTTTTTACACTGTTGGTGTATCTTTCTAGCAGAAATTAGAACTGTGGAAAATATGCTACTCTCTCTGGGAAACTTAGCAGCGGAAACCCAGCTGCAACACTATCGTGTGGGAAATCATCTCTAACTGGCCTTGTTTTATTAACTCTAACCAAAACAGTAGCTGTGTGTGGACTAACCCCTTTTATCCAACCACAGTGCCTTAAGAGATGCATGCTGTCTGTGTGACAGAGACGCTATCCAATCACCATGTAGCTAGTCGGGTGGACAAGAGTCTATAAATTGAGATGCATTGAAAACAATAAATGAGCACGATTTCTAACCATATTGGTATACGATCTGTGACTCCGGGCTCCGGTTCGCAGAAGGGTCCCTGCAACATTACATTTTTAATTTCTGACTTGGATTTCTGAGCTAGTTATCGGCTACCAGAGCTGAGAGCAAATAAAAACGGACGTGTACTCAGTAGGTTGACATACATGACCACAGAGAAACTGTGAAAAAATATACAGAGAAAATAGTGTATTCCCTCTTCTCCAAGTCTGACAGTACAATCTGCTCTATAAGCCTTTGTTTCTTAGCCTGCCAGTAGCTGAGACAGTATATATCAGTCAAAGACAAAGTATCTGAAACTAATTGCACGTAACTCTTTTCTCCACAGTACATTAAAATTTGTACTTTAAAAAAACCTCTAATGTTTTCTCCAACCTGTATGCTTTACTGAAAACCAGAAATTACATCTTAGAAACTGTCAGTTCTAGCTCTGTAAAATACATCCAAATGCACTATCTGAAAATATGCAAGCTTTAGAAACAAACGCCACTCCTCTTCCAAAAGATATGTGGCTGAGAAGAATACACAGCTGTTGTGAACACAGCAATGTAACAGCTCCTACTTGCAGTTTCATTTTTCAGGTTAAGAAATCAATTTGTTTGGTAAGGTGAGAGCTACAGATGCTATTAGATGTTTTCCTCATCCCACAATAATTGTATTTTTTCTGATCATATTAATTGTACAAACAGCTAATTGTTATGTTGTTCAAATATGAGAATATGATCATACCTGTAAGGCAAAAACCTGGTTTGGGAAATTCTAAATTCTGTGTTAGACTCAAATGTATCCCATTCCCTGTATGCAACAGTAGGTAATGGAACAAAGGCAGCTCTTGGTCTAGATAAAACATGAATTACCAAGAGTAAAAAGAAGTCATTACCTCCAGATGCATTTTTGAGATCCTTACTCAAAACCTGGAATTCAGTTTATGGTGCCTATACTTAAGAAAAAACACTGCAAACTGGAAAAGATATAAAAAAGGTATGCAAGACCTACATGAAGTCTAGAATATTAACCTTAGAGGAAAAGCTGCATGGAGTCCAAAACACTCAGCTTAAATAGATATTATCAATTGGTAATTTGATCACGATTTGTAATTACTTACTTAGGAAGACTTCTTACATTAGATAGAACTTTAACCTATAGTACAAAAGAACAGCAATATAAATGGGATGGAAAATGGTTAAAAACTCCACCTCAGTTTAAAAACAATGTGTCTGTTTTAAATTATGAAGATACTTAATCATTTGCTAGTAACGGGATATATTCTCCATCCAAAGGAGCTTTTAGAGGTTAACACTCATTATCCTTCTAAGGGCTCAAGAAGTTGTGAGTTTAAGAATTATTGCTCAGAAAAGAGTTTTGCCTGTGTTACACAGAGAATCAGCCTCAGTGACTGTGTGGTCATTTAGTCTTCAAATATTTCAAGCTTCTAATGTAAAAGAAGGTAAAGTGACTTTTTTTTTTTTTTTACTTTTAAATTATTACTGAAGACTGTCTTCTAGCACACTACCTTTTTTTCCTCCTGTATTTTTCTTTCTGTCTTGGTCATTGTCTCGGTTTGAACATGGTGCCGACCGCATGGTCCGGCTTTGTTCTTCCCCTTCTCCTTCCCAGCAAGCCATGGGAATCCAGGAAGGGGAAGTGACATTCAGACACGCCTCCACGAATAAGTGCATAAAAAGGGGCATGTCGAGACACGGGTGGGCACTCTGATCTGTTCACCCACGGTGCAAGCTGCTGCACTTTTGAATTCTCTGTCCCTGGGATTAAGAGAGAGCTACTTTTCTTTGCAGAGAGAAACCTCCACAGTAGCTCCACACCTCAAGCAGTAAAAGACTCCTTCTGCAAAGCAGGTAGACCTTTCCATTTTGCTGATTACGTGGCAGGGGTGGACCTTGGACTCAGTGTCAACCACTAGGCCCCAGCCCCTGCATCATTGCGGACAGATACTGAGGAGCGAAGGGGAACGCAAAACTGTTTTCCAGATGCTTGGCGCAGAGCCTTCCGCAGAATGTGGGGAAAACCCGCCAGCATTCCCCTGGAGAATCAGTCAGCCTCTGCAATGGGGACGGGGGAGGGCAAGAATCCTGCCCTTGGTAAACTCAGTCCTTTTCCGGTTCCCCCGAAAGGAAGGACTACTGCATGAATGTTTGCCACAGGAGAGATTTTCTTTGGAACTGAAAACTTTTTGTGAGGTGACGGACAATCCCTTCCCTTCCCACCCCCACCCTGGTGCGGTGACCACGTGGCAGGTATTTTGTTTGTAAGCGGGAGATGTGGGTTTTGAATGGGAGATTTATATTGTATTTGCATATGCTTATTTATTTATTTATCAATCTCTCCCTCTATATTTCTCTCCTTTCCAGTCCTGCCTGACTTTTAAAATGATTTTACCTTCAGGCTCTTCTATTAAAGCTCTCCCCGCTTTTAAAGCCTGTGTCTGTTTTTCCTTTGATCGAACAAAGCCGTGAATTCAAGCCTCAACGAGCTGCTAAAGCTCTTTCTGTGGTTTTTGCTGGGTTTACCTTCCATCCCATGCAAAAAACCTCTGGTCGAGAAAACCCCTTTTCGGTGCTAACAGCCCATAGTTTCAAACCGCGACAGTCATAAAACTTCCTTTGTTTTGACAAATAACTGGTAATGAGTGTCTAGTGAGGAAATTAGAAAAATCACAAATTACTTCAGTAAATGTGAGAGATTAGTTTGATGGAAAACACATGAAGAAGTGGAGCGAGACTGTTTTAGTCCCTCCTTAATCTGCACATATTCCACTTTTCCAAACAGTAATCGAGAATATCAAATTACTGTTATGGTGTCATCACAGCAGACTCCAGCTAGCTTATAATAACTTCAGCACTAGTATGGCTGCTATCTCTCATACCATTAGCTAATCAAAAAGCTGAAGTTTTATATTCGTTAGTAATTCTTTTCATAAGTAATACAGTCATTCTTTTTCATCTTTCTCTATGGAATTTTGGTAAATGACTGATCATTCTAGCTTTTTTCCGTTAACACAAATATTACGTTACTGCCATTTCCACGGCATTTAAGATGTGTTTGTGCTATCACAGAAATATCAATTTGACCTTTCCACACAGTATTTCAAGTATGTCTCAGATTTCTCTAAGACAATTTTAGACATCATTAGCCATGAGGCTTATACTCATGATTAGCCTCATATTACTTAATTGTGTTGTTATATGTTGCTCACAGATTCAGCTCATATTTTATTGCTTAGTAGGAGTCCTTATCCAAGAATGTGTCTTTAAATATGGGTAGGGCTGGTGGACATTATAGGTCTCTGGCTTAAGAGTGGGCAACCTTCAAGATGAGGCTGGAATAAGATAAGCAAGTTGATTGTTTTTATGTTTATGCAGTCACTGAAGAATTGGATTTTTTCAATTAAACTGTACATCTGTAGTAAATAAAATAGGGTTGGAGTAGGCATGCAAGCACTGGGCTACTAATATCCATGCGATTTAGCACCATGAAATTAATGAGATATACTTATATATATGTGTATATATATAAAGATAAACTGTTGGTGCAGAGTTCTGGCATAAAAAAAACCAAAAACAAAAACAAAAAACCCAACCCAACAACAACAAAAACTCCAACCCTAAAATCTAAAATTTGAGAATCATTAACAAAAATATCTCTCTTTTATTCCTGTAGTATTTGGGAAATTAATATTTTGGGAATACCAGTGCATAGATGTGCATAAATAAATGGGTTACATACCTAAATCTTACCATGATTTATTCCTTTTAATGTAAGAAATCTCAGTCTGCAATGGAAGCAAGTTAGTTATTTGTGATATAATAAAAGTTTGGAAGACCAGGTTATTCTAAAATTAATCTATTTCATTAATTATTTAAAATCCAAATTGGACTGAGTAGAACACAGCCCGCATCTCCTTTGACGGGTAGAATAAACAGTGCTAAAGCCACAGAGCAACATTACAAAAGCATCATATGAGCATAGCAAAGTATATTCATTTTCCTCCAGAAAATTATTTTGAAGAAATATTTTAAAGACTCAAATGAAAAGATCAATTTTTTTGCCTCAGTCAACCAAATGCATTTTAATGCAAGATCATCTTGAATATTTAGGTATTAAAACCAGGTAGGACTGGCTGATTTCCTGGTACTTTCACTCTGGGGTGAAAATAAGCAGGATCAAGTTTAAAGCAGGTAACTGTAGTACAACCCCTGATAAAAATCAGTTTCAGAAATACTTGCAATTACTGTTGACTAGGTTTGTTTTTTAATTTCTAATGCCATGTAAAAATGTCCCTACAACTCACAATGGTAATAACACAGATTTGCCACTTGTGTGCTCTGTCTACTAAACATATATTAGTATATTATATATAATATACTTAGATTTTTCCTGTCCATTGGACTGTTCATTTCTGTCTAGTATTAATATCTCTAAGGATCTTTTTTGCTCTTTTTTTTCTTCTTTTGCAAGTTTCATTTAGTGGGCTTTTCACTGAATCTGAAAATTCTTTAAATGGATTCCTAGTACAAAATACAAAATGCATCTATAAATAATGGAGGGAGGTAGACCATTGATTTACAACAACATAAATGATAGTACTAGATGTATATTGACTCCTAGATTTGTAATGGAGTCTATTAATAATAGATGTTAATATTAAAGATGGGTTACATAAATAATGCAAACATGTATTAGCAAAGTGCAATACAATGTAGAACTGGAATTTCCACACAGGCAGAAGTCATGAATCTGCAGAACTGGGAATAAGACTGCAAGAGAATTTGTGAAATCACAGAGCAGACAAAGCTGAAAGTCATATCTTAGACTGTGTTTTCTGTGTCTTTCTGCTCATGGCACTTTGCTTTAACTCTGTGACCATTCCACTCTGATTTTAATTTTACTGATTTTTTTTCTTTCTTGTTTAGATTATCAATGAAGAGTCAACAACATGAGAAAGGTACCTTGAAAGCTCACACTGATAATATTATATAATGTTGAGATCTCCGTATCTTACAAAACCTGACCCTTGTGCACAACTCAAAATTCCTGGCGTAAAACCTGTTAGATGAAGATGTTTTGCCTTGAGATAAATTGGAGAACTCTATAATTCTGAACTGTGTTGCAAGTGAGCTTTTCCAGACCACAGGAAAAAAAAAAAAAAAAATTAAATCCTTATTTTCACCTATGTTCCATATCCTGTTGTTGAAGCTGCTAAATATAACTTACATAAATTTGAAGTAGACTCTTTGTTCACAGTGTTATGAATACCACATTAAAGTGCATAGTGTCCTTATTAATGCCATAAACAGCAAACACAAAAGAAACACAGGTCACTTGCATATTCACTCTGGAAAATTTTGCCTTTATACATGAAATGGAGTTTGGGACATAACCTGTGAACTATAATGCACATTGACTGAAACATTTCTTTCACCTTGTTTTACTATTCAGAAGATGAAATGAGCATTTTGAGGTGATGTAATGTATTCTTTATTAGCAGTAAACAACCTCAAAAAGCCTGGAAGGGGATTAATCTAGAGTACGAAGTCTACACTTCATAAATAAGTGTAGACAGGTTTACCAAGTTACAAACTGGGGACAAATACCTGAATAAGTAAAATGTAACTTATTTCATAATTTCAGAGTTCTTGAAACCGTCTGAATGAAAACTCATCATATTATGGTGAATTGGGTGAATTTTGTTTATTCAAACTCAGAAGAGGTGTTTCCCTATCCTATGCTTTCCAGTACGTTTTTGTTTTGGACAACCACCTCATAATTTCCCATTGTTCTTGCCCTTTCCTAAGATTTTTCGTCACTATTTTTCTTTTCTTTACCAATTCCATTTCCCCCCCTCTCTTTTCTCTTGCCTCTGTATTTCCTCTTCAAGAAAGTATGCAAAAGACATTTAGTAACTGATATTGCTGCCTTTCTGTTACTGAATTATCATTTACTTTATAAGAACAAAGGGCAAGGAGAAATCAAACAAAATAGAGTCATTCAAGTGACAGATGCTAAAGGCAAAGGCTGTAAGGAACAAAAGCATAGAAAACAATCATATATAATTGGTGTGGGACCTCTTGTTCTTTCCCCATCTTTTGTTCTACAAATCCAAATCTACAACTGGAATTTGCCCTGCCAGTTTAACCCACCTGAAATGAGTTAGATTTCCTTGGCAGACACTGAAGTGAGATGAGAATCAGAAGTTGAGTGTTTAAAAGGTCAACTTTGTAAAAACTATGAGACTTGACAAAACAAATCTCTGGAAGCTAGAAGCAGTGGGACGGAGAGATACTAGTTCCTAAGAAAAAATACCTGTAAAAGTAGACAGTGCTTAGCAAAAAACTGTGAAATATCTGAACCATTAAAGTCAAGTAATTACACTTAACAGCTAGTCATCCCCTGAAGGCCAGTGTGTGGCCTGAACGTACATGTAGAACAGGTGGCAGAAAGAGAATTTAGCCCATGTGGTAACTTAAGGGAAAAACATAAAGGAGAGCTCTCATGCAGGATGAACTTACAAGACGCATACTCTTCATTCATGCAGAGACACCTAAAGTAATTCTGAATGATTTAGCTGAGCTAACAGAAAGAACATTAACTTTCCATTCAGAATAATTAGCACTAATGGAAAAGAAGGTACATTTGCTTGACCAGAATGGTAGATAGTGGAATAGCCCCATACAGTAGTTTTAAACATGGACTTCTTTTTTTTTTTCTTCTACATACATGCATTTTTATTCCCTTGAAGCATGAGCATGTTTCTTTTACTCACTCCGTAATGCATTCTGATGAGGGACACAAGTAGGACTCCATCTGTAGAGCAGGATAGAAAATCAGTCCTAATGATTTAGTTATGAGAAACGTGCATTCAAAACATTACTTCAGAAGCTGGCTTTAAAGTGTGAGAGGATGAGGAAAATCAGTCTATTTTGCCTACTTGTTTATATTCCCTTATACTAAACTAAGGCTGTTCAAAAATACAGAGAAATTATTTCAATATGGAAGTAACTAAATTTAGGAGGATATTCAAGTAGACTATTACCATAGAGATTTGTGCCAGGAAAGACAGAAATTATATCATTCAGCAAAAGACATTCACCAGACATTAACAGCATTGTGTTCTATTCAGACATGGATCAGAAGTAGCATGCATATACCTGTGAAGTTAATTGCATCATGTTCTCAAAATATAGTCTCCATTAGAGGTGCATTGTTTGTCATTTTGGATGTTCATGTTAGTTGTTTAAAACTGTGTTCTAGATCTTAAAAATAAGTTCTATATTTCCAGATTACAATAAGGTATGAACTATAGTACTCACTAGCTAAACTCTTGAAAATCTAAATGGTCGCATAACAATAAACTTTGCTTTGTGCATAATTGCAAGAGGAAAGAAAACAACATTTGCTTCTTTCTTTTCTTCCCAGTAATGCAGGCATACAACTTTCAGCCTAGGAGATACATAACATTGTCCTTAATGAAACTGCACTCATTCCTGCACAGTTATTTCTGATTTACATCAAAATAAATGAGATCAGACTCAGATTTTTAGAGTATTTATTTATACTTTGCACAAGTATAACAGAGGCAGCAATAGTGTCCTCATAATGAAAGTGACAGTGAGACTAGCAGTTTAAGTAGGATGTATTTACAAAGTCTGAAATATTCAGGTTTCTGATTGAAACATGTCGAGATTAACACGTCAAGAGTGTGACATACCACTGAAAGCTTAGATTAAATAAAGCTGGAGATACCCATAAAAATTATTCCCTAATTCAAGAGCAATGCAAATAGGAAAGCAAGATTTTAATCTCTTTTTTTTAGGGATTTATATTAGGAGTTAAGAAAAGGCTTTTCAATGGCTAGGTCTTCCAGGTGTAAATGATATTCAGCTTTATGTTCCTACACTTTTTAAAGTATGTCACCCAGTGTCTCAATAATGTCTGCCAACCTGAAAAAGAGTATAACGAGAAGGTTGTAAAATAAATACTGATGTTATAAACTGTATTTAAGTAGTGAGCACATATTTTGTGACAATCCCTTGTTCATTCAAGTATTGTAAATAAAATGTATGTTTTTACCAAGGATGTGCTTGTTTGCTAGTAGATCTGTCCTCTCTAGATTATGAAGTAATCCAGTTCAGTATGAGTAACTCAGCTTTTGTAATTAGTATAAAACTGGTATCTATCTATGCTGTGGCATAGATGCTGCTCTCTGAGGCTGCACAGTAATAGTTATGAAGGCTGATGTTAAGGCTTCAAAATAGCTCTCAAAAAACCCCTAGGAATAAGGCTATCTACTGTGGTGGAGCAGCTACTACTGTTACAGCTGGACACCATCTGTTCCCTAGATGACACATACAAGCACTAACTGTCTGATGTGTGAACTTCAGCTCTTAACTGATGTTGCATTTTGACCTCTACTTTTTATGTTTTGCTTTTGAATTTTGTACTACATTTGCAAGCAATAAACCCAGTCTATCTGTACAGGATTTCCAGATGGCTGTTGGTCCAGTTAGGGTGGAAACTGCTGGAGTTTCAGACCACACTACTGAAATCAAGGATACACAAGACAAGTGGCCGCAAGCTATATCAAGAGTAATCCATTTGTGAATATTTACTTTATATGAGTCAAATGCATCCAGAACATACTGACCAGCTAGGTACTTCATCTGCTCACTTGCAGCAAATCAGGCATCCAGACATCTTATTTTCTATCAGCATTCAACAAGCAACACGCACAAGAGAAGTCTGATATCCCTAAACATGACAGGCTCCAAGTATGGAGGTGCAATCAGTCCAATGTGGCCAAAACCATTCTGACATACTGTGTTTTCTGCAAATCAATCATTTGGTGAAGCCTGCAAAACCAGCCCTAAGTTTAAGAGCTCCCAGATGGTAGTATGAGGTGCTCCTGATTTTTAAGAACAGACCAGGGAGCTACATGACCAGAAATGTGGCCTGCTTCTTGAATTTCAAAGTATTGACAGGTCTGGGATTACACCTAGTAGGGCCTTGTAAAAGTCTATCCAGCACTGACATAATGAACTAGGAGTGGTACTACCCATTTCTTCATTTACATAACCCTCTGATCATCTCCAAAGCAGCTAATGTTTCTCAGGGTTATGTTTTTACATGAGTAAGCTCAGTTTCAGCAAACTGTGTATCCATAAGGCTTGTAAATACTGTCAGGCTTAGGTATCATACTCAAGTTTTCCAGTGCAGTATATTTTCTCTATTCCAATTCAGCTGCAGTTTGCTACTTCCTGTGAAATGAATTCTATCTGGTTTAGCTCTTACAATTGTTTTTCATGTTATTTGTGCTATTAAGGATTCCATATTTCTTGTGTATTCAAATATCCTCCAGATATTGTGTACATTTCACTTCTTATCTCTCTCTTTCACTGTTTATTTCTTCCGAGTCCTTGCTGGTTCCTCTTTGCCTATGCTTTTTCTGGTTTGTGGATCATAAGCCTAAAAGCAGATTAAGCTAACGTGTAAAACAAATCAGACCTTACTAATCTAGTGGCCTTCTATAGTGGAGTGACTGCATTGGTGAATAAGGGAAAAACAATCCCTTCTATCTGGACTTCAGCGAGGCCTCTGACATGACACCCACAACATTCTTGCTGCAATATTGGAGAGACATGGGCTTTATAAGTGAACTGTTAGACAGGTAAGGAATTGGCTGGGTGGCAGCATGCAAAGAGTTACAGTCAACTACTCAATGTCCAAGTCTAAACCAGTAAAAAGTGGTATCCCTCAAGGGTCCATACTGCGACAAGTGCGGTTTAAAGTCTTCATCAATGACATAGACAATAGGATCAAGTGCACCCTCAACAAGTTTGCAGGTGACACAAAGCTGAGTGGTGAAGTTAATGAGCTAGAGGGAAAGGATCTCATTCAGAAGAATCTGAACAAGCTTGCACAAACCTCATGAGGTTCAACAAGGCTAAGTGAAAAATCCTACACCTGGGTTGGGGCAATCCTCAATATCAGTATACACTGGGTGATGTATAGTTTGAGAACAACCCTGTGGAGAAGGACTTAGGGATACTGATGGAAGGAAAACTGGATAGGAGCCACCAATGTACACTTGCAGCCCATCAAAGCAAACCGCATCCTGGGCTGTGTAAAAAAAAGTGTGGAGAGCAGGTTAAGGGTGATTCTCCCTCTCTACACCATTCTCATAAACCCTGCCTGGGGTACTGCACCCAGCTTTGGGGGTCCCAGCATGAGACATGGACCTTTTAGAGGAGAACCACAAAAATCATCAGAGGACTGGAGCATCTCTCCTATGAAGGAAGGCTAAGAGGGTGGGAGTTGCACAGGCTGGAGAAGAGAAGGCTTCAGGGAGATCTTATTATGACCTTTCAGTACTTAAAGGGGGCCTATAAGAAAGACAGACTTTTTACCAAGGCCTTTATTGACGGGACAAGTATCAATGGTTTTAAACTAAAAGAGGGAAGATTTAGATTGAATTTAGGAATAAATATTTGATACGGGTGTTGGTCTCTTCTTCCAAGCAGCAAATGCTAGGACAACAGGAAATGACCTCAAGTTGCTCCAGGGGAGGATCAGACTGGACATTAGGAAAAATGTCTTCATCAAAAGGGTTGTTAAGTATTGGAACTGTCTGACCAGGGGAGTGATTGAGTCTCCATTCCTAGAGTTATTTAAATACATGTAGATGTGGTGCTTAGTGACATGGTTTAGTGTTGGGGCTGGCAGTGATTGGTTAATGGTTGGAGTCAATGTTCTTCGAACCTAAACGATTCTCTGATTCTATTTTTTGGTGAGGCTGGTGAGATATTGGAGCAGTTTGCCCAGCAAAGCTCTGGATGTTCCATTATTGGCAGTGTTCACAGGCAGGATGTATGGAGATTTCAACTGCCTGTTCTAGAGGACGATGTCCCTGACCATGACAGAGGGGTTGGACTAGATGATCTTTCAAAGGTTCCTTCGAGCCCAAACTGTTCTTTGAGTCTTTGACTCTAAGGAATTGTTATATACCAGTTTTATTGTTATGGTAATATAAAATTATTATA